>NC_090750.1:98751725-98754225 GCF_036898095.1 Palaemon carinicauda
AAACCATATTGCAAACTATGGAACAGAAGATTACCTTCAGCAAACCTATTAAGACGTTTTGCCAAAAGACGTTAAAAAAATGAGATAATATGGGAGTTATGGGAATTGGGCAGTAATCAGTTGAACTGGACCTACCACAAACACATTTATATAATGGAGTAACATTACCAATAAGTCTTCTTTGTTTAGTGCACAGATATGTTTAGTGTAATTTAAATACTATTTCACTCCGGAAGAAGAAACATTTATTGGTAAATTCTCAATTTTTCTGATATTTATACTTCAACATACACTTGAGTTCTGTGTATATATATATATATATATATATATATATATATATATATATATATATATATATATGTATATATTATTATTATTATTATTATTATTATTATTATTATTACTTGCTAGGCTACAACCCTAGTTGGAAAAGCAGAATGCTATAAGCCCAGGGGCCCCAACAGGGAAAATAGCCCAGTGAGGAAAGGAAACAATGAAAAATAAACTATTTTAAGAAGTGTAATATTAAAATAAATATTTCCTATATAAACTATAAAAACTTTAACAAAACAAGAGGAAGAGAAATCAGATAGAATAGAGTGCCTGAGTGTACCCTCAAGCAACCGCTCTAACCCAAGACAGTGGAAGACCATGGTACAGAGGCTATGGCACTACACAAGACTAGAGAACAATGGTTTGATTTTGGAGTGTCCTCCTAGAAGAGCTGCTTACCATAGCTGAAGAGTCTCTTCTACCCTTACCAAGAGAAAAGTAGCCAATGAACAAATACAGTGCAGTAGTTAACCCCTTGAGCGAAGAAGAACTTTTTAGTAATCTCAGTGTTGTCAGGTGTATGAGGACAGAGGAGAATCTGTAAAGTCTAGGCCAGACTATTCGACGTATGTGTAGGCAAAGAGAAAGAACCGTAAACAGAGAGAAGGATCCAATGTAGTTCTGTCTGGCCAGTCAAAGGACCCCATAAATCTCTGGCGGTAGTATTTCAACGGGCGGCTGGTGCCCTGGCCAACCTACTACCTATATTATATATATATATATATATATATATATATATATATATATATATATATATGTATATGTATATATACAGTATATATATATTATATATATGTGAATATATGTATATATATATATATATATATATATATATATATATATATATATATATATATATATATGAATATATTTACAGGGGGAACCAAAGTATATGGACAGTAAAATATATAATTTATTTTCCTTTTATATGTACAGTTTTATTTGGAAATACTGTACAGTTAAATTTTTATTAATAATTATTACATTTACAATTTAATCTTATTGCGTACAATATTGCAATGAAAAGTCTGAATATTTTATTAATGCAAGTTCTTTGAAGCCTACACTTTCGCACAAGTCATAGTTATTGATTTCTGAAAAATATTTTGGATGTAGGATTTTTTAAATTGCATTCACTTTTTTTTCGTCTATAAACTTTCTCCTGGAGTACTACCCAAAGGAAAAAAGATAGGGTAAAGTCTTGTGATTATGCTGGCCAATCCATTCCTCGAGAAATCTCTCTCATCAAGATACTCAAGGAGTCTTGGACTGCTTTTGAATAATGTGCAGTAGTGTGATCTTGTACGTGAAGGCCATGGGAATTACCCTGTCGATGTAACTATGGCATATAGGAATCTATAGAATTGCAATATACCTATGGCTTGTGACTGTCCCATAGAACTCCTGAACTTGAAATACCACCACAAATAGTGATACCGCTTTTGTTTAGTTGTGGCTCAAATATTAAATGCACCTTTTCCCTGTACTGTATCAGTAAACATAATTATTTTCCCTGTACTGTATCAGTAAACACACTTATTTTCCCTGTACTGTATTAGTAAACACAATTATTTTCCCTGTAATGTATCAATAAACACAATTATTTTCCCTGTAATGTATCAATAAACACAATTATGTATTTTAATATGAACTAATATTTTCCTTGTACTGTATCAGTAAACACACTTATTTTCCCTGTACTGTATTAGTAAACACAATTATTTTCCCTGTAATGTATCAATAAACAAAATTATGTATTTTAATATGAACTAATATTTTCCTTGTACTGTATCAGTAAACACACTTATTTTCCCTGTACTGTATCAGTAGAAACAATTATTTTCCCTGTACTGTATCAGTAAACACAATGATTTTCCCTGTACTGTGTCAGTAAACACAATGATTTTCCCTGTACTGCATCAGTTTACACAATTATTTTCCCTGTACAGTATCAGTAAACACAATTATTTTCCCTGTACTGTATCAGTAAACACAATTATTTTCCCTGTACTGTATCAGTAAACACAATTATTTTCCCTGTACTGTATCAGTAAACACAATGATTTTCCCTGTACTGTATCAGTAAACACAATGATTTTCCCTGTACTGTATCAGTAAACACAATTATTTTCCCTGTACTGTATCAGTAAACACAATTATTTTCCCT
>NC_090750.1:98756725-98766725 GCF_036898095.1 Palaemon carinicauda
TAAAGAAAGTATTGGAAATGAAATAGAATTAACCGAATTGACGAAAACAGTAAACAAATTGTATGCATAAGACATTCGTAAACAAAATGAGACCATAATTAAGGAAACACTAAACCAACTAAAGGAAGGAAGAAGCATCAAATTGATAAAAAGAAGACTTGAAATAGGGCGCCCAAAGGTCTTTGCTTTAAAGAATAGATTTAGTAATATCAACAATAAAGATGGAGTGGTAAAACAATTCAGAGGATTTCTATAAAGTGCTGTATAATAGTGATGTAAGAGATAACTTCGCTAATAGAAATAGTGAAACACATGAGCCGATACCAAACAGTAGAAGTAAAATAAACATTAAAAAGAAACATGAAGAAGGCCTAACAATTGATTTAATAATAGATGTAGGAGATTTCATAGTAGTAAAACTATTGAACTTTACACAAAATGTCTGTAAGAATATTCTTTACGTACAGGTTGGAAAACTTTATATTAATTCACAAAAAGGGAGACACAAAAGACCTGTAAAATTACCACCCAATACCTTTACTCTCAGTATTAAATATAATATTTACAAAGATAATATAAGGCCAAACAGAATGGAAGCTGTTATTATTATTATTATTATTATTATTATTATTATTATTATTATTATTATTATTATTATTATTATTATTATTGGAGGTTATGTTTTGTTTATCTGTCTGTTTGTCAAGAGATGTTAAAACTACTCAACGAATTTTTATGAAATTTCCACCACAGATAGATATTAGGTCATGGAAGACTCCATTAACCTTTGGTGGAGGTTACAAAATCTCTTATTATTATTATTATTAATATTATTATTATTATTGTTGTTGTTGTTGTTGTTGTTGTTGTTATCATTATTATTATGATTATGATTATTATTATTATTATTGTTATTGTTATCATTATCATTATCATCATTATTATTATTACTACCTTGTTGGAAATGCAGGTTGCTATAAGCCCAAGGTCTCCAACGAGAAAAAGATAGCCTAGTGAGGAAAGGAAATAACAAAATAAATAGAATACAAGAAAAGTACTGAAGAATCAATATGATATTATTATTATTGTTATTATTATTATTATTATTATTATTAGTAGTAGTAGTAGTAGTAGTAGTAGTAGTAGTAGTAGTAACCATGCTACAACCCTAGTTGGAAAAGCCAGATGCAATAAGCCCAAGGCCCCAACAGAGAAAAATAGCCCAATTTTCAATGAGGAAAGGAAATAAGGAAATAGATAAACGATGGAAAAAATTAACAATAAATTATTTAAAAAACAGTAACAACATCAAAACAGATAGGCCATATATAAGCTATAAAAAGACATGTCAGCCTGTTCAACATAAAAACATTTGCTGCAAGTTTGAACTTTTGAATTCTACTGATTCAACTACCCTATTAGGAAGATCATTCCAGACCTTGGTCGCAGCTGAAATAAAACTTCTAGAATACTGTGCAGTATTGAGCCTCATGATGGAGAAGGCCTAACTGTTAGAATTAATTGCATGCCTAGTATTACGAACAGGATGGAACTGTCCAGGAAGATCTGAATGTAAAGGATGGTCAGAATTATGAAAAATAATATGCAACATGCATAATAAACTAATTGAACGAAGGTGCCAAAGATTAATGTCTAGTTCAGAAATGAGAAATTTAATAGACCGTAAGTTTCTATCAAACAAACTAAGATGAGAATCAGAAGCTGAAGGCCAGATAGGTGAACAATACTCGGAACAAGGTAGAATGAAAGAATCGAAACACTTCTACAGAATAGATTGATCACCGAAAATCTTAAAAGACTTTTTTAATAAGCCAATTTTTTGTGCAATTGAAAAAGATACAGACCTAATGTGTTTCTCAAAAGTAAATTTGCTGTCGAGAATCACACCTAAAATTTTAAAAAGAGTCATTCAAAGTTAAGGAAACATTATCAATGCTGAGATCCGGTTGTTGAGGGTCCACTGACCTTGACCTATTTACAATCATACTTTGAGTTTTGATAGGATTCAACTTCATACCCCATAATTTGCTCATGCACTAATTTTAGCTAGATCTCTGTGAAGGAATTTAGCAACCTCAGATCTACATCCAGGAGATGTAATTGATGCAAGGAGAGTATTATCATCTGCATATGCAACAAGCTTGTTATCTAGGCCAAACCTCATGTCATGTGTATATAGTATGAAAGGTAATGGGCCAAGAACACTACCCTGAGGAACACCAGATATCACATTCTTATACTCACTATGGTGTTGTGAGGGTTGTGAACTCAAAGGCAGGATGCAATCAACTGAGTTATTTATTAAGGAACACGCTTCTTTATATACAAACCTCAAGGCAACAGGACATGATCTGTTCGAGAGACAGACAATGTTACAGAGCAAAACGGAGACATGATCATTCAGGTTCTTTTTAGTGCGAGGGAAGAGCGCAGATACAAGCATAATATATACAAAAGGAATTATGTACAATTGTGTGACATACGGTTGGTACAGTGTCCATCAACAAACACTCTTTAAGATCTACTCGTTAGAAATTCAATAATAATGCTAAAAAACCACCCACCCATTCCCAACTGTTTGAGTTTGAAAACAAGGGCCTCAGGATTAACACGGTCAAAGGTAGCACTAAAATCAAGGCTAATCATAGGGACTTCCTGACCACAATCAAGGGATTTCTGTTCAGCAATAGAAATTGTAAGAAGGGCATCACATGCTCCAAGACCTTTACGAAAACCAAATTGCAAACTAGGGAACAGATGATTACTCCAGAAAACCTATTAAGACGTTTTGCAAGAAGTCGTTCAAAAACTTTAGATAATATGGGAGTAATGGAAATTGGGCGGTAATCAGATGGACTTGAGCTACCACAAACAATTTTACATAGTGGAGTAACATTACTGTTTCTCCAACAAGTGCTGAAAGCTCCTCTTCTTGCTAACTTGTGCAAAATAACAGATAACTTTGGAGCTAAGAAATCTGCAGTGTTTATAAAAAACAAAGGAAAAATACCATTTGGGTCCACACCTCGATAAGCATCAAGGTCCATCAAGAAAGCTTTAATTTCACAAGATCGAAAAGGTAAACTAGTCGGTTTAGCCTCAGGAAAACTGGAATGAGGAAGTTCGAGTTTCTCATTACTGTGTTTACTGTCAAACACATCAGCCAACAAACTCTCTGAGCAAAGGCTCTAAGCTGAGTATAGTTATTCCAGGTCAAATCTGATCTGTTACCCTTCCAAAGACGATAGGCCTCCTGCTTCTCCAAATAAGAACGCCCACAATGATCATTGAACCAGGGTTTTTCCTTCACTCAGTACCATAGCACATGAGAAGGGATACGCCTATCAATTATGTTGACAAGATTCTCATTCAGAGGGACAACAGGATCAACACTACTATACAATTGTGACCAATTCAAGCCCAGAAGATGATGCAAATTCCCATTCTAGTCTACTTGTGATTTCATATAAATCTTACATGAGTCTGATACATCAGGGATAGGCTGCTCAGTCTTCACTACTATTGAAATCAAGGCATAATCAGATGTCCTGCCTGGAGAACCAGCCTTTCTTGTTATAACGCCAGGGGAGTCAGTGTATATGAGGTCCAAGCAGTTACCAGACCTAAGAGTATTTTTTTTTTATGATTTGATTACAGCCTGATTCATAAGTAAAGTCTAAAGCTCTTAAGCCATGGTGATAGGTAGGAGAAACAGAACTTAACCACTCCTTATGGTGAGCATTGTAATCACCAACAAAGACAAAAGAGGCCTTTCTATCATCTTGTATTTTAGCCATAATGGTAAGAAGACAATCAAATATAGAATCATCCATGTCGGGATTCCGGTAGATTGAACACAAATAGCAGTTGGTAGGCCTGCCACAAACTTTTATTACCTGAATCTCATAACCTCCATATTCATAGCAAGACTTATGGGAAGCAGGATACTCGGTCCTAATATACATCACAATTCCCCTGGCCCTAGGGATGGCATCACGTTTCAACGTTATTGGCTTCTTAGAACCAGTTATAAGGAGATCTAATGAGTACTTCAAATTGGAAACCAATGTTTCTGAGCACAAAAGAATATCATACTGTCTGGACGCAACTGTAAGGTCTTGAATATTTGCATGAAGACCACGAATATTGCAATACAGAAGACGACATTGACGAAATCTAGGACGTACTGGTCCCGGATTTCGCTCAATGTCTCCAGACCGCATAAGAATTAATGGTAATAAAAAAGAGACATCATACCAGAAAACTAGATTAAAAAGAATTATAACAAAAACAATATGTACAGAAATATAAATAAAGTGATTGATCAAACTCATAGACTATAAAAAAAAGTCGGAAAAGCTGGCCAACTTGAGGACCCGATGCATCATGCAAGGCTAAAAACCCTCCAGGATAGCCACTGGATCTGAAGGGAGGACAGTAAGAAGGGTTTTGAGAAGAAGAAGAATCAGATAAGGAAAAGAAAACCTCTAGATAAACCACCAGGCATACTTGGCCCTTCTATTAAGCCTGCTCAACACACCATTTAAAAAAAAAAAAAACAGGAAGAGAAAAGATAACGAGATAGAATAGTGTGCCCGAGTGTACCCTCAAGCAAAAGAACTTCAACCTAAGACAGTGAAAGACCGAGGTACAGAGGCTATAGCACTACCCAAGAGTAGAGAACAATGGTTTGGAGTGTCCTTCTGCCAGAAGAGCTGCTTACATTGAGCAAAGAAGGGTTTGGTAATTTCAGTGTTATTAGGTGTATGAGGAATGACGAGAATCTGTAAAGAATAGGCCAGACTATTCGGTGTATGAGTAGGCAAAGAAAAAATGAGCCGTAACCAGAGAGGGGGATCCAACGCATTATTGTCTGGTCAGTCAAAGGATCCAATACCTCTCTAGCTGTAGTATCTCACATAAGCTATAAAGAGAGACTTATGTCAGTCTTGGTCTAAGAACAGTCCCCGTTAAAAGTAAAGTAAAGGAATGAGACCTCTAGATATTCAGTATTCATATATATTCTTGTCTGAGAGTTGCTTACTATTCTCAGAGCTTGGAGGTTTTCTCTGGTGTATCAGATAATGTAATATATAGCAGGTGAGTTTTGGAGGTTAGGAATTTACGTAATTCGCTGGTCATAATATATATGCTTTTGGTGCTATGATCTGGGATCAAGCAAGTCTGTTTCAAATCTTGGTGAAAACAGTGCCGTGTTTTGATTAAAGGCTTATTTTATCAGTTTAGTGTTGATAGGATTCCGTGTATTATTAGGATATTTGTTTTGAGAGTTATAATCTTCTGTAAAGTACAAAATGGCTCAATTAAATGGACAGGAGTTTTTGGAAAACCCAATTGTTCAGGAATTGTCGGAAGCTTATGTAATTAAAGCTCAGTGGTTCACTATTTTAGTGGCATGTGGTGGCCATGCAACTGGTGGAATGATTAAAGCCCAAATCAAGTGTCCACCCTTAGAAGCATTGATAAACCTAGGAAAGTTGCCAGAAGAGGATATTGCAGCAGCTCGTGACCTTTTGGGTAAGGCTGAAGCAGAAATCGTAGAGAAGCAAGTATCAGATTACCCACAAACTGAAGGAATGAAGGCAGAAATGAATGAAGAGGCTGAGATTAGACGAATTGTAGCAGAAGAGAATATGATTAGGTTGAAGATGATGTCAGAACGGGAAGAAAAAGAGAGAGAGAGAGAAGAGGCAAGAGAAATTGCAAGACCTGCAAGGGAAATGGAAGCCAGAGAAATTGCAAGATGGGAGGAAAGAGAGATAGAAGAGGCAAGACGGGAAGAAAGGGAGAGAGAAGAAGCAAGAGAAGTTGCAAGACATGCAAGGGAAATGGAAGCAAGAGAAATTGCAAGACGGGAAGAAAGAGAGAGAGAGAGAGAGAGAGAAGAAGCAAGACATGCAAGGGAATTGGAAGTGATGCACGCTCGTGCAAGGTTGTCGCCAACTCAGACAGGTTGACCCCTGCTATGCACGATACCATGTTTGGTGTGGCAAAGGCCCAGAGATTGATCCCAAAATTCACGAAAGAAGCTCCTGTCAAGTTCTTGGACCATTTTGAAATGGCCGCGTCGACAATGGAATAGCCAGAATATAAATGGTCTGTGTTATTGCAGTGTCCTTATTGGAAAAGGACGCAGTGCATATGTTGCCTTGTCAGACAATAAAGGACCTAATATTTTATGTTCGAAACTTCTTAGTTATTTGTTTTCAGTATTGGGATATACAAATTACTTATAGTCGTCTCTATCTTGAACTTTTAATTCAATACTTCTCCATTCATCATCTCCTACTTCGTGCTTCATAGTCCTCAGCCACTTAGGCCTGGGACTTTCAACTCTTGTGGAGCCAAGCTGAGCGTTTTGTTAACTATTCTCTCCTGGGGAGTGCGAAGAGCATGCCCAAACCATCTCCATCTACCCCTCATCATGATCTCGTCCACATACGGCACTTGAGTAATCTCTCTTACAGTTTCATTCTAATGCTGTCCTGCCATTTGACTCCCAATATCCTTATGAGAGTTCTGGTCTCAAATCTACTAGATCTATTGGAGATTGTTTCATTGTCATACCATAACTCATGTCTATAGAGTAACACCCGATCTCACTAAACTGATATATAGTCTGATTTTTATATGTAATTTCAGGAGGTTTGATTTCCAAATTTTATTTAGCCTGGCCATTGTCTGATCCGCTTTTTTCAATCTTTCATAAATTCTAATTTTAAAGACCCTGTATTGGAGATCGTAAATAATAAATACTTAAATGATTCTCCCTCATTAATCCTTTCTCCTTTCAATGATAGTTCATTTTCCATTGCATACTCTGTTCTCATCATCTATGTCTTTCCTCTATTTATCTTCAATCCATCCTCATGTGATATTTCATTCATTCTGGTAAGCAAGCATTGCAAATGTTGTGGTGCTATGCTAAAAAGGACAGCATCATCAGCATACTCTAGGTCTGCTAAATTCCTACTACCAATCCAGTCCAATCTTTCTCCAACATCTTTGACTGTTCGACTCATTACAAAATCCATGAGGAGGATTAACACCATAGTGACAAGTACTCCACTGTTCACTGGAAATTCATTTGATAAGACTCCATTAACATTAGCTTTGCATTTGCTATGCTAATGAACAGACTTAATCAAATTTATATATTCAAGAGGAACTCCATAATAATGCTGGACCCTCCACAAAATTGATTGGTGCACCCTATCAAAGGCTTTTTCATAGTCCACAAATACCATCAAAAGTTGATTTTTATAGTCTACGCATTTCTGTACATGTCTCAAAATAAAAATTTGGGCAGTGCAACTTCTACCTTTTCTAAATCCTGCTTGTTCATCTCTCAGCTTTTCATCAATCTATTTCTCCAGTCTCTTTAGAATAAGCATACTATAAAAATTGATAACAACTGACGTAAGTATTATGCCTGTGTAATTATTGCAATTAGTCAAGTCTCCTTTTTTTTTGCCATTTTCACCAACACACCTAACTTCCATTCATCAGGTTTTACCTCTTCATGCCACATTCTACAAAATAATCTTGTAAGTAGTCTGGGAGTCACTTCATTTTCGGGCAGTATCATCTCGGTAGTTATTCCATCGTATCCCGGGGCTTTCCATCTATTTAGCTTTTTGAGGATAGCTTTAACTTCAAACACACTGAAATCATTCATTGGCACATCAAGGTCTTCATTAGTTTCAGGTATATTGATTAAATTAATCACTTCATATCTCCTATTCATAACCTCTCAAAAGTGTTCCATCCAGCGTTGTCTGTTTTCATCTTCTGTTATTATAATAGATCCATCTCTCTTTTTGATCGGTATATGCTTCTTCTTCTTTGCCCGAGTAGAGATTTCATTAATAATTCTATGACTAATTCTTACAAGATAGCCTCTTCCTAAATTCATAGCTTTCTCAGCCTCATCTGTTTTACTGTCTAAATATTTTCTCCAGTCATCCCTGGGTTTTCTTTTGACCTCACTATCATTAATGGAATACTTAGCATGTTCTACCTTGTAATTTTCACTACTTCCTCGAAAACTTTTAAAAATCAATTTCTGTCTTTGTCTCCTTTTTATAGTATCCCGAGTATTATTTGATATCCATGGCTCTCTCCTTGTAACTGTGTGTCCCAAGACTTCACTACCAACTGACCACCATTCCTCAATATATGTCTGCTCTTCGTGTCTATGAATCTCTAAGACTGCAAATCGATTCGAGTTGGAAGACACAGGCCTACATGTCTGAGGACTATGAAGCGGGAAGTAGTAGGTGATGAATGGAGAAGTATTGAATTTAAAGCTCAAGATAGAGACGACTGGGGAAATCTAAGCGAGGCCCTCTTTAGTCAATAGGTGTAGTGGGGGAGGGTAATGATTATAGTAATGATAATGGTATATATATATATTATATATATACATATATATATATATATAATATATATAATATATATATATATATATATATATATATATATATATATATATATATATATATATATATATATATATATATTGGCTTGGACTAAGGTATCCTTACCAACCTTCTGACAACGTTTTTCACTCAGGGCTAAGAATCTAAACTATATTTTATAAATTTATTCTCCACTTGCTGTAATTTTCCAATCTGATTCTTGGTTCTAAAATTCCCATTACCAATTTATTTATTTTTTTCCTTTTATCATTTATCAACCCGGAGAATCTTAGCACCCCTCTCCCACCGCGACTGGCGGCCATTCTGCCATCTTCTCTTTCCCTTGACTGTCTAAATCCATAGAGTAATCATTGGGTAGATTCATCAAAGGACAGCCATTACTTGGGATGCACAATCCCTATCTAACTAAGGCAAGCGACCGCTGCCGGTCCATTCTAATTCCAGTAAGATCATCCGCTAGGCATCGAGATTAGAAGCCGAGGAGACAGTTTGTCTATCGCCTTATACCCAATCCATCACCCTGCTTCCAGTGACTTAATCAGGACTTAGGGGGAGGGGGGCATTTCCTCCACACCCAAAGCACTCGTTATTCCAACACGCGCGCACACACACACACACTCACACACACACACACACACACACACACACACATATATATATATATATATATATATATATATATATATATATATACTGTATATATATATGTGTATGTGTGTGTATGAGAGAGAGAGAGAGAGAGAGAGAGAGAGAGAGAGAGAGAGAGAGAGAGAGAGAGAGAGAGAGAGGGAGGGAGAGGGAGAGGGGGGGGGGGAGTCCTGCTTGATGATTTGCCGTGGGTCGAAAATTTTCAGAGTTTAATATTCATGGCTCGAAATTGGAAGGTGGGGCAGGCTGTGCTGGTTTGTTTGAAAATTAATTATACGAGTCTTATCTACCTGATATTACTTCTTCTTTATGTATAACAAACATAGTATCTATAGTCCAAGCTTAAGAAATTGAATGATACTAAAAAAACCGAAGATTTTTTTTTCTAATGTACAGTATATAAAATTCATATCTCCAGTCATTATGATAATGGTAATTATTTTTTCCATATTTGTGTCAAAAAAATCTATACTTATTTCTGTTGGATACTAGCCTATGATGGGATTGAAGGAAATGAGACAGCTGGCAAGAGCAGGCCTATACTAGGTTGATTGATTGATTGATTGATTTGAAGTTCTCTGGCATCCTGAAATCATAGGTCATTGACGCCGAGGGGCACTATACGTGGTCATATATTTGAATAGAATTGGAGAAATGGTCTTCACTTCCTTTAACCAACCAATAAAAGTATAAACGCATAAGAAACACCATCAGTAGTAATTGGCCATTTTCTTTCCAAACAGATAGGAGATTTGAAATGATTGAGGGCTATTTAAGAATTAGGCATATTTGCCTTACATTGCAAGTTATTTTAGATCGTAGGTTCCTTTGTATGGTTATTGTGATGCTTTATCATCGGTTGAGCTCAT
>NC_090750.1:98784225-98799225 GCF_036898095.1 Palaemon carinicauda
TACAGCCTGTAACACCCGTACTGCATAGTGAGTACCAAATAGATAATGTGTGGAGAGATGGTGGATGTGGAGGGTGGGGCTAAACATAAGAACTCATCTCGCAGTAAGTGTGTGACAGGTGGCGCTTTCTGGGTCCAAAAGTAGCTTTCAATTCATATCCAAGATATTTAGGTAACTCAGTACCTTATGTTAAAAGACACACACGCATATATGTATTGCTCAGTATATAAGGGAGTGGCAAATCAGGCACATTTTTAACGCAGTCAGCACTTAGGTTCCGATTCCTTTTAGTACCTGTGCTGGAATGATTGCTGCCTACCCTTTCATTTGGAGAGACTCGGGTTTGATCCTAGTGAGAGGTAAAACTTTATTTTTATTAAACACATAATATATATGGACTCATTATTGGTAATTTGAATTAAATGCTGTCAGTTGGGTCGATGGTGTATCAAAACGTTGGGAAAAAGTCACTAGTATTTACGACAGTGGTCTCAACAAGTAAACCCTTTAATAAAGTTAGTACTTGGGTTCTGACTTCTGTTAGTCCCTCTGCGGGTTGATTGGTGGGTAGGTGCCTTTTCTTTCATTTCATAAGACTAGGGTTGTTTCCCAATATGAGGTAGATATTTATTTACATTGAGCAGGCCATAGTGTGTCTTTTAAGGTCAAAGGTAAGGCGTCTGGTTTCAGTTCCAATGTCATCAGTGCATCATTATTATTATTATTATTATTACTTACTAAGCTACAACCCCAGTTGGAAAAGCAGTATGCTATAAGCCCAGGGGCTCCAACAGGGAAAATAGCTCAGTGCGGAAAGGAAAAAAGGAAAATAAAATATTCTAAGAAGAGTAACAACAATAAATATCTCCTATATAAACTATGAAAACTTTAACAAAACAAGAGGAAGAGAAATAAGATAGGAGAGTGTGCTCGAGTGTACCCTCAAGCAAGAGAACTCTAACCCATGACAGTGAAAGGCCATGGTACAGAGGCTATGGCACTACCCAAGACTAGAGAACAGTGGTTTGATTTTGGAGTGTCCTTCTCCTAGAAGACCTGCTTACCATAGCTAAAGAGTCTCTTCTACCCTTACCAAGAGGAAAGTGGCACTGAACAATTACAGTGCAGTAACCCCTTGGGTGATGAAGAATTGTTTGGTAATCTGTGTTGTCAGGTGTATGAGGATAGAGGAGAATATGTAAAGAATATGCCAGACTATTCAGTGTGTATGTAGGCAAAGGGAAAATGAACCGTAACGAGAGAGGAGGATCCAATGTAGTACTGTCTGGCCAGTCAAAAGACCCCATAACTCTCTAGCGGTAGTATCTCAACGGGTGGCTGGTGCCCTGGCCAACCTACTACCGGGAGAACTCTCCTTTCCCCCGATGGGGCCCAGCCACAGCAGTGGTGTCTCCTGTAAACAGCTTAAACTCACAGTCCCAGGCTGGGATCCACCTGATGCCTTGCAAATGCTAGGTGAACATGTTACCACTGTACTGGCCATATAACAATATATTGACTCATTAGCGGTAACTTGGAGTAGTAGATGGTTCAGGAAGTTTGGTAAAACTTGCTGCTGTGTAAGAAAGTAGTGTCATCAAATAAATCCTTAATTGCATTTAGCAGTTGGGTTCTTTCTACTTATAGTGCATCTGCTAGTAGAATTGGTAGCTAGCTAGGTTTTTGTTTTAATAAACTAGAGTTCATTCCCAATATGAGGAAAATTCTATTTCTATTGAAGATTATATACCGTTGATTTTCATAACATCAACTCGTTACGAGTAACTAAACTTGAATTGAATGAACTTATTCGTCATTACTAATTCATATGTAAGGCAGTTGTCTCATTCGGTAAATCCTTAAAGTCTGTTAGAACTGTATCAATATTTGAAGAGATTAGGGTTCGATCCCAGTGTGAGGTAGGAAGGTATTTCTAGTGAACACATTTTGTTGATTTTCATCATATACTCACTCATTTAGATAATTCGAATTTAGTGTTATCGGTTAGGTCAACTGGTGGTTCGAGAAATAGGGTAGAACTCCTGGTATTTATGAGCGGGGTCTGACCAGATAAATTCTTAAATTCAACTAGCAATAAGACACTTTTAATGCCTCTGCTTGTTCGATTTCAGTATGTAGTGGAAGAGATTTTTATTTAGAACGCAAGTGTTGATTTAAATCATATATTTTTGTGTTGACCAGTCTGACATGAGACGTTTTTATAGTTTATATATAATATATCTGTTTTTGACGTTGTTAATAGTTTATGTAGGACATATCTATTTTTACGTTTTTACTGTTTTTAGAAAGATTTATTGTTAATTTGTTTTCGTCATTTATTTATTTCCTTATTTCCTTTCTTCACTGGGCTGTTTTTCCCTATTGGAGCCCTTGGGCTTATAGCATCTTGCTTTTCCAACCTGGGTTGCAGCTTGGCTAGTAATGATAATAATGATAATAATAATTGACTCCCTATTGGTAATCTAAGTTAGATACAATCTATTGGGTCAGCTGGTGTGTCGAGAATATGGGTAAAAGTCGCTGGTATGTAACACAGTAGTCGTATCATGTAAATCCTTAAGCGCAACCAGTACTTGCTTCCCAAATTTATTTAGTGCCTCAGATATAGTTTCTGATTTGGAAGTTGGATAATACAGAGGTCACAGAAAGTAGATCCTCGAATGCTGCCAACACTTAAGCTCCAATTTCTTTTAGTCCATTTGATGGCCTGATTGGTAGATAGCTACTTTGCTTTTAATTTGATGAAACTAGGTTTGATCATAGTGTGAGATAGAAATTTATTACTATTCACACAATATTGTGTTGATTTCCTTCATATATTACCTCTTAATGGGTAATTCAAATAGATTGTAATGAATGAGTCAGCTGATGGGGTTGAGAAGTTGTGTAAACGTAAATGGTATGTAAAGTACTGATCTTACCTGGTAAATCCTTAAATTCTTACGTTTCGACTTACTTTAACACATATTCTGAAATTGTTTGTAGCTAGCTATTTTGTCTTTCATTTGAAGAGATTATGGCTCGATCCCAGAATGAAGAAGTATGTTTTATTAAACTTTACATTATGTTGATTGAATTTATTGACTAATCAGAGCTGATTCAAATTAAATGCTATCATTTGGGCCAGGTTGCAAAACCTGCTGGAAGCAAATCTGTAATCTTATGAGTTAGATCTGTAAATCAGTTAGCAGTTAGGTTCTCACTTCTTTTGTAGTATCTGCTGGCATGATTCATAGCCAGCTACCAAGCCATTCAATTGAAAAGAAAAGCGTTCGATCCCAGTGGTTGGATAAAATTCATGTGTATTAAACACAGCATTATGTTTGTATTAATCCTATATTGTCTTGTTAGGGGTACCTTGGTATAAATGCAGTTTCTTGGTGTTTTTACTGCCATTATTCGTAGCTACCTTGTCTTTCTTATGAAAAGACTATGATTCCATCCTAATGTAAGGAAGAAATATATTTCTGATAAGCTTAAAATAGGGTTAACAAAAGCCATTGGAGATATCTGACCACAGCCTAAGGTTAATGGAGTCGTTAATGGGCATCACAGATCTATCAGTAGTAGAAATTTCGTCAAACTCCGTCTTTTTGTTTAGATGGTATCTTTAGAAATACGAAAAATGCAAATCCTGATAGAGAATGCGGATCCGGATCTTCTCCAAGACTTAATGATGTCGTCCATGAACCAAAGATCTATCTGTGGTGAAAATGTCGTCAAAATCCGTCTCGTAGTTTTAACGCAATCCTTTCCATAGACAGACATATAGACAAATTAATAAACCAACTCGATTTTATAACCTCCTTAGCGGAGGTAAATTATCATCATATGTTAACTGTTTAGGAGCAATTCATTCAAAATACTATCAAATAGGTCAGTTAGGAGTTTAGGAAGAAGGTAGTAGTGCTGCAGCATATCTCAAATTAAGCACTAAAAATTGAGTAACCCCTTCCTACCTTCCAGCAAGTCGTAACCATTATATTTTAGGTCTTTAGGGTCCATAGATTCTGGAATGAGTGGTTGTGAAATTCTGGAGAATGTCTTAGGTACGTTTTAACTGAGGTTTTGTATTATGGGGTCACAACTAAAAGCACGTCCAAATATTGTAATTTCCAGACATTATTGAAATATTCTTATCAATAATTTGTTAATTATATGCTACTTATGAATTAAATTGATGAAATATGTTAATTTTGAGCATTTAATGCTTTCAGCATAAGAATTAGACCTTAAAGCTATTTTAGATTAGTACACACACTATCTTAATATAACATTTTATATTTTAAACGATCTTTTGAATTGAATGCACACATTTCTTCACAGTATCCATTTTGTTTTTTGAAATATGGATGAATCGGTATTGCACCATATTTCCAAACTATATAGAAATATATGGAATGGACATTATCTAAACTGATTACAATGAAGCAGATCTTTAATACTTAGTAAGAAAGATAGGTTACCAACCCAATTAAAATTAGGAAATAGAATGTGGTCATTTAACAGACAATTCAAATAAATTGAAGAAAATATAACCGTCGCCTTCATCTTCCATATCATCTTAATCAATATCAGGGACTCTTTTACCTTTACCAAGTGGAAAGTAACTACTGAACAATAACAGTGCAGTAGTTAACCCCTTGAGTGAAGAATAATTCTTCTGTTATCTTGGTGTTGTCAGGTGTAAACAGAAGAATGTGTAAATAGTAGGCCGGAATATTCGGTGTATATGTAGGCAAAGGAAGAATGAGCCGTAACGAGAGAGGGATCCAATATTGTGCTGTCTGGCCAGTCAAACTACCCAATAAATTTTTGAGGTAATCTATCTGTGTAGAGAGTACTCAGAAACTCTGCCAATGCTGCTTTATTGACGGGTTTCTTCAAGAAATTTCTGTAGTTGGGAACTGAGCAATTTTCTGCTATAACTTGCAGCACCAGCAGTGGCTTTCCTCAATCTTTATTGTCTCTTCTCTTTCTTTCTTGTCCATTGATTGAATTACAAGAATCATACCTGTCAAGTACAAAAACTAGATCACTGACACCTAAATGCTTCCTGAAAATAGTTAGTATTTGGTGGATGATAAGAATTTCTAGATCTCCAAATGTGTTGAAGCTTGCTTCATTCCAATGGTGGAGTATGGCCATGCCATCTATGATATATGCTGTTTAGTCATCACTTTGTGGAATATCTGCCATATCTGAAAGAATAAACTCAATTCTTTTATGAAGTTCATCCATGGAAATTTTCCACATTAGGCCATCATCATGGAATAGGGCAGCAGGAACGGCAGCAATTTCCTGCATCATCACAGAATGCAAGTCATCATCAGATTTCCGTGAAACTGCAAGTAGTCATCTGAACAGCACTTGAGTGCTAATGATCATTTTTTTTTTGTCTCCTCACTAGAGAGTGGTTTCTCCATTTCAGCAAACGTGGAAAATTTAACTCGAACCTCGGTGACAAAAAATTCTTGGTTTCACCTTCTAACAATCTATGATGTATTAAGGTTGTTTGTTTTTGGGAGCAAGTGTCCAAGACTCCAGTTAGTAGTCAGGTTCCAAATCTCATAAAAGTGATTTTTTAATTGGGGGTGGTAGTTTTCCTGCCAAAATTATGAAAATTCATATCTAGGGGTATTTTGATATGATAAATCCATTGCAGCATGGTGCCAAAGCGAGAAATGACCGGAAATGGATCAAAATGGCATCTGTTTCAAGATGGCTGCCATTTCGTGTAATATCTGTATAGATAAACATATTTTGTCAGTTTGACTGAACAAAGTGATCTACACTTAATATGTATACCTCAGTGAGTTCATTTTTAATGATTTAATTGAATGAACACATTCTTGTTGCCTTAAATCCAAGATGGCCGCCAAAACAGAGGGTTTAGACTATCTCTGTAATTTACGGAATTGTCTCCATTGATTGCAATTTTTCACAAATGATATGGAAACATCAGTACTGATTTTGAACAATGTTACACAGATTGCAGCATCACAATTAGTAGTTTTTAATAACATATAGTTATATGTAATGAATATATTTTATTGTAACTGGTACTACTTCACATGGGATACGATATTATGTTGAACTAGGTATCAAAAAGTAGTCTAGCTGCGGGCGGCTAATGCAGGTGCAACTGATGATAAACTTAAACAAAAGTGCACACAGGCTCAAAAGTTAAAACTTAATTCACTTTTAACATAAAACATTTGCTAATTTTTTAAACTGTCCACAACTGCTAAAACAAACTAGACAAAATTATTTATGCATGGCTGGTCTTCTTTGGATCTCTTATGACAAAGGATTGTACATTGAAGTTTAGATTTGAAACAACTGCACTTGTTTGATTGGCAGCCAGTTTTACAATTACATGACACCATTTCAATGACAGCGTCTGGAATGGGATGATTTGTCATCATAACTGGTATCAATTTCTGTTTCTCACTATCTAAGTTGAACCCCACGGAGATCAGAGCATTTGTTTTCATTTCAAGTACAGGCTCAGTAGCATTTTGCCATACATGCGCTTGAAGGAAGGCACGAGAGATGTGCAGCCGAGCTGCATCACTAGTAGGGGGTATTTCTTCTGGGCGATTGGTAGTCAATATACTCTTAACTCGCATGGCGTCCAACGATGATGACTGGTTGTCTTTGTACAATCTGCACATGAAGACTTCAACGTGCTTGTAGTCAATTTCAGATGGGCTTTTAAGGTTAGTATTGTCCAGAAGATTGTGGAAATCCTTAAAAGTATTCCATGCAGTTGATTTGCCAATGCCATATATATAACTCGTGGTATCACATCCAGTTAAAGAGTGAAGAAGGGGGATAGATATAGGATCCATGCCTTGGCTTATGATTCCTTCTACCACAAATTTGATGTCTGTGATCTTTTGTTCTTTTCCAATCTGCTGCTGTAAATGCACTTTCCTATTTCCAAAATGTTTGTAGTTGGCAAGAAGAATCACAAATACATCAGTATCCTGTGACACTACCACAATATGTTCCGCGGTTGAATTGACTATGCTTAATACCATACGGGTATCTGCTTCCTCATGGTCAGACTCCATGCTATCTAACTGTATGCCCAAAGAGGATGAACGGACATCCATGGGGTCTTCAAATGCCCCAGAGACAACAATAATCTTATCTTGAGGTGCATTTTTGATGAGAGTATCACCAAGGAGCTGCTGCAGAGCAATCTTGTTATCATTTATGCTCAAAAAGCTTTTGAAGTTGTCACCTTGAGGCAGGTTTACTTCTGGGGAAATTACTTTTGGCACCGCTTTGCGTTTTTGTTTTCTTTTTCCTTGTTTGTCTTTGGATTTAGAGGCCCTAGCACTTCGTGTGTCATCTTTGATGGAAGTTCCATCGTAGCGGTCCATCACAATGTCTATCCTTGTGCTTGGAAACTTATATACCCCCTTGCAGTACTCTGTAGCAAATTCTCCGAATGTACTAATCGATTTAGTTGAAACCCTGTAGACATACGCCATCCCATCAACAACATGCTGTGAAGAAGTGGAGTCTATTTGGGGAACAATTTGGGAAGGCTGAACTTTTGCAGTTTCACAAATGTTGTTGACTAGATCTGACTTGTTTCCTTTCCTCATGGTCTTATCTGTATAAAACAGTGCAATGGGGACAGACATCATTTCATGCTTTGCGATATGTTGCAGATCTACTGGCCTTCCAGCTTCATATGCTACACAGAGACGCTGTAGCACACCTCTGTTTGCATTTACAACTTTATTTTGCTGAGAGGCTGTTTGGTCCACTTCAAATAAGTTAGAAAAATTGGGACTTTTCATTTTCTTCATTGCAGCACTGAATAGTACACTTGGTTTAGACTGTCCAATAGCGCGAACAAGCCTTTCCTTC
The DNA here is from genome assembly GCF_036898095.1 of Palaemon carinicauda. Taxonomy (NCBI): domain Eukaryota; kingdom Metazoa; phylum Arthropoda; class Malacostraca; order Decapoda; family Palaemonidae; genus Palaemon; species Palaemon carinicauda. Next base: position 98,792,137 of record NC_090750.1, read on the forward strand.
ATAAACCTTTTCACCTCTTCCTGGCCTTTAGATTCACTTTCTAATAATGACTCTTCAATGTGGGAAGGAGCTACATCTTTATTGATGATTGTTGTTAGCTTATCTGGGTTACGTCCTTCAAACAAGTTATACTTAAGCATCTGTTCAACCAGCTTGTCTTTATACCTAGCTTCAAGCTTCAGTTCACTTGGTGTCAAGTCATTTTCATTCTGGCTGACATTATAGTAGTCACATGCATTGGTAGTGATAGTCGACCTTGCATGAAATGACAACATCCACCTGAAAAAAATAGTAACAATATCTAAAACTTTATTTCATTATCAATTGTAAAACTAAAATATGAATTGTTACAAATATATTAAAAACAATTATAGTTTCTGATAAATGTACGTGTTGCCTATGGGTTAGATGATAATGTGCAAAGTGTTTAACTACAAATATTAGTAAAGTTAAAATTATATCAGATAGAAAGTTTTACACAGAAATCATACTTAAGTGTAGCACTGGCAATCTGTGTGATGGTAGAAAGTCCACCTGATGTTTTTGCAGCAGCATTCACCCATTCAGTTGCATGATCTACGTCCACAGATGTGAAAGATGCCTCATCCCTCCACTGAACCCCGTACCCATCAGTCTCAAAACGAGTCAGAACAGCAGAAGGCAAACACTTCATCTCTGCAATGTATATGCTACCCCATTTAGCATATTTTTGGTGATCGTAGCTGCAAGAAAAATAACACATATTGAAAGGAATATATATATATATATATATATATATATATATGTATGTATGTATGTATGTATGTATATCGTGGGTCTTTAGTAAATAATGAACAAAGTAAGTCACTAATCAATAAATCCATTGCTGAATAAAACATAACATGATAATAGTTAGTTCAACAAGCCAAACTGTGAAACATCTTAACTAATAAAGGCTTGTTAAATGTTATTCATTTCAGTATAAACTAAATCAGATCATCTTACCGCATAAAGGATGCAACCATTCTCGTGAAGGAGTTGAGATGTAGCTTAAAGTCGTCCAATCGCTGAGCACGTGTGAAGGCAAGCAGAACTTGTACCATATCCATGTAGGTCCAGAAGAAGCAAAAGTTCTTGTCCTGCTTCTTCATAGCCAGAAATTCTTCTAGGACATCAAAGAACTCTGATGTGTTGATACGTGTGAGGAGCGGTTGTACTGGATCTTCAGCTTTTGATGTGGTGTTTATGTCATCATAGATATCAAGATGAGACTTATTTAAAAACTCTAAGAATTGAGGCATCAATATTCTCCAAGCAGCCTGCCATGTTATCTTATGCGTTCTCAGACCGGCTTTGTAATCACGGCCATGAAGTATCTTATCTACATCCCCTTCAGTTAGAATGCCTGCCTCGACCCACAACTGTGGAAGTTCTGAATCAGCAATATGATCCCCTATCGTTCCCATGTATATATTAGAAGAGTGGAGTCCTCCTAAACGGAAATGCACATTACTGTCTCCTCGAGTCCATATGGTCTCCTGTGCTGGGGCATAAATAGCCTGATCTGCAACAAACCACACATGGTCATCACCAACTTTATCTGCAATGACCTTAGCTCGCTCTATACATGTGTTAATGGTATCATGGTCGTCTGCCTTGGCATTAAGAAGTGGCATCAGTCCAACAATGGTAGCAGGGCGCTTGTCACTCTTATGTAGTTCCTTGTTGAACTCTGTCCAGTTTGAGGTTTTTTTCTTGTGTATGTCTATTGCTGATCTAACCACATTAAATACTAAGTCTTTGGCTTTGGCTTCTCTGAATGATCTATTCCCGCTGTTCATGGTTTCCATATCAAATAGACTGTTAACGTCGCTTTCTGATAGATGGAAGGGTGGTTCCTTTACAACAGTTTTGTTAAGCTCAATCACCTTATGCACCACATCAGGTACATCAATTGTGTATTTAGAAAAAGCTATGTCGGAGATAGATTGTTCATGAGTTGGGCCTGGTTGGAAACTGACCTGCTGAGTGCCATGATAACCAGCATTGTGTCCTGCAATTGCAGATTCTTTTAGACAGTCAATATTGTCCGTACCAAATTGTATGGGTCGCCCTAGTACCAAATTGAGAGGAGGAACTGCACCAGTCTCCGGATCTATATTCTTGAGAGATATCTCGGATAATGCGGTGTCAGCTTGCAGACACTGTTTGTATGAAATAGTCTGTCCTGCATTGTGGAGGAGATTGACAAGTCGTTTATTCCTCCCTGAGATCTGGTGAGCTGCTAGACCGAGTGAATACTGTTTTGGGGGAATGATTTTGCCATTACTGACTCCGTAAGTCAAGTCCTGACAAATATCTAAAATCCCTTTTCTTAGCTTGTCAGCATTTTTCTGCTCAACTTCTCGGGTATCATCTCCATCATCTACATCCAGTATTTCTGAGCCACCATACATTATGGCCATGAATACATACAGACCTTCAGGTACTGATGCATATGCATTCTCCTCTGTAAGTTCGGCTTTCTTATTTGGAGTATGCTGTAGTATCAAATTCCTTAAATATAGTGCAACATAAACCATCTGGACCATTTCATTTTCATTATATGCAGGTAGTTTCAAAGCATGTTCATCAATAGAACCAGTGTTCAAAATTTCACAGACATCTACCTGGGATAACGAAGAAGAGATAAGGAGATCATCTTCAAGTTCTGTACCTTGGCGAGGAATAATAGTTATATCAGGCAAGAGTTTTGTAAGTTTGTACTTAAAGAATGCACGTCTTGATTCATAATAATAAGGTACCACCAAAGACTGTTCATTACATAGGTCTTGAAATCGACTCCAGCATTCAGATACTAAAACTGCTTGACCCCGACGCGTGCGCCATTGAATTTCCAGTTTCAGTTGATTGAATATAGCGTTATGAGAAGCTTGGCTTATGCTACTTTCCTCACTGCATACTGTTACATGAGCTCGATTACGTAAACATAGTGAGTGATAAAGGACATCACCAGCTATAGCATCCCGAGCAGATTCCAATCTTGCCATAAGTTCAAAATCACCCATAGCAATGTTTTGTAACTTTTCGTGCATACTGAATGTTCTGGCACATGACAGCTCACCACTTTCTACCCCAGAACAACATAACACACAGTGAGTGCCCTTTATGTAAGTTTTGGCCTGACTTCTAAGGAATACTCTTCCAGAATTATCCAAACCACCCATGTCCATATCAGTAGCGTCTGCATTATCAGAAAAACGGTCGAGTTTAAGTTTGCTCATGAAATTAGGCCTACATTCACGGTGCCATACTAGCTTGGGATGATCAGTTTCCTGAAAGATATCATCTAGTATAGCCAACGCCGCTGTTATGCAGGCTGGCCTCTCTACCTTGTTTTTCCAGAGTTCACATTGTGATTTTATGTCTTGAATATTTGTAACATCAGAAACAGGCTTATTTTTCCTAAACTTTGTCTTTGGGTCCTTCTTATCATTTTGACAAACAAAGCACTTCTGCTCATAATCAAACCGTGCTGGGCGCTTGGCCGATGACGCCATATCCCTAGTTATTATACTTCTACGATGCAGTTATTTCACAACCTATTGCTGAAATGAGAACATATTATTACCCCAAACTATCTATACTAATATAATTTATATGAAAACATCATAAACGTTGTCCTGTAAAATGAATAATCAGTTTGATTTTGTGAATATTTAAACAAAAAATGTAGAAATTCAAAAAATAAAGGGCAATGTTAACGTATACATTTTAGTGGCCATCTTGAATTTAAGACTACACAAATTCATAAAATCAATAAAATTACTTGAAATAGACTCGTTTAGTCCCAAACAGTAAAAACAGATAATTTTGTTCAATGAAATGGACAAAATATTGTTATCTTCGCAGAAATGGTACGAAATGGCGGCCATCTTTAAATGGACGCCATTTTGAGCCATTTCTGTTCATTTTTCGCTTTGGCACCATGTTGCAATGGATTTGTCATGTCAAAATCTCCCAAGATAGAAAATTTTATAATTTTGGCAGAAAAACTACCACCCCAATGGAATTTTTAGTTTTGGGCCCTGACTATAGTGATCTATCTTCCTCAGCACTCGTCAATTGACCACTGACAGTGTTGTTAAGTTATTGGGCTACTGTTCTAAGATTTTGTGGATATTGCTTATGCTATATAATCTCAACAACATTCTGCACATCTGCTTCATCTCTTGCTATCCGACTTTGTTGGCGTTCCTCATAGGTCGCTTTATTAAAGGTCCATTTTTGCACAATAATTTCAGGGCATCTGTGACTTCTGCTGTTTCATGGTTGGTCATTAACCATCTTGTCAAAGCTTGCTTCCTTAAATTCAATCACCAACAGTCATTTCACTGGAACACACAAGGTGAAACTTGCCATGATATTCAATGAAGACCATTTTCTCACCGAAGTGATGTATGAACCTTTTCTTTAGTTTACAAGAGGAATAGCCACTGTCATCAGCTTGGATAAAACTATCTTGTAGGGAAGACATATTCTCAAGATCGTGATACAGTGGCTACTCGCTCATCCAGCGTGTACATGTAATTGTTGGATGAACTTGTGTAAGAGGCATGATATGATTTATGGAAAGAAATGTTCGGGATTCCTGATTTTAAATCATCTTCACATTGTGAAAGCACTGCATAGAAAATGCCATTTCTTGCTCTTGCAACATTCATGATAGTCATTATACCATCTATAGTAGGATTTTATATCACTTGAGTCTTGCCTATATGGGTTCGAAGTGATTTGAAGCAAAAACACGTTTGCTTCTGTTTAGGAAAGAGGGTCTCATCTCTGGAGGTTCATCACTAGTAATATTACTGTATTATTGAAAATTTACTTTCTTTATAAGCTGGTTTTGAGCTTGGCCTGAAACATAGGAAAATATACTGTAGTGCATATATGAGAAATCATTCCTTTAATTTGTCCTAGAAACACACTCATGTAAAATTATTATTATTATTATTATTATTATTATTATTATTATTATTAGCTAAACTACAAACCTAGTTGGGAAATCAGGATACTTTGAGGGAACAGGGAAAATATCTCAGTGAGGAAAGGAAATAAAGAAATGAGTAAAATATATGAAAATTAATGAACAATTAAAATAGAGTATTTTAAGAACAGTAACAACATTAAAACAGATCTGTCATATATAAATTATAAATAGAGACTTATATCAGCCTGTTCAACATAAAAGCATTTGCTGCAAGTTTGGACTCTTGAAGTTCTACCGATTCAATTACCCAATTAGGATGATCATTCCACAGCAGGCTGCATAAAACTTCTAGAGTACTGTGTAGTATTGAGCCTCATGATGGAGAAGGCTTGACTATTAGAATTAATTGCACCCCTAGTATAAAGAACACATAATTTGAACGACAGTGCCAAAGATTAATATCTACATCAGAAATAATAAATTTGATTGACCTGAGTTCCTGTCCAACAAATTAATATGAGAATCAGCAGCTGAAGACCAGACAGGAGAAGAATACTCGAAACAAGGCAGAATGAAAGAATTAAAACCCTTCTTCAGAATAGATTGATCACGGGAAATCTTACAAGTCTCAATAAGGTTTTTTTTTTTTTGTTTTTTTTTAATTGAAGAAGAGACATACCTAATGTGTTTCTCAAAAGTAAATTTGTTGTCGAGAATCGCATCTAAACTTTTTAAAGAGTCAGAGTTAGGCATTATCATTGCTGAGATCTGGATGTTGAGGAGCCACTGTCCTTAACCTATTTACAATCATACTTTGAGTTTTGTTAGGATTCAACTTCATGTGTCGAAATTTGCACCATGCACTAATTCTAGCAAGGTATCTATTAAGAGATTCAGCAACCACAGATCTACATTCAGAAAATGAAATTAATGCAAAGGGGGGTAGCATATGGAACGAGCTCAGTTTCCAGGGTAAACCACATGTCCTGTGTATATAGTATGAAATGTAATGGACCAAGATCACTACCCTGAGAAACACTGGACATCACATTCCTATACTCACTTTGGTGCCCATCAACAGCAACTCTTTCCGATCTATTACATTAAAATTCAATAATAAAGCTAAGAAACGACCCACTCATTCCCAGCTGTTTGGGTTTGAAAGCAAGGGCCTCATGATTAAGACTCAAAAACTCCAGTCAAATCAAGGTCAATCATACGAACATCCTGACTGCAATTAAGGGATTTATTTATTTTAGACCATACCACCTCTCGTGTTCTTCACGTTGTTAAGATTAATTGCATTGTAATGATATAAGATTGTTGCATCATTGATGTTACTACTAATGAAATAATAGTAGAAAAATAGACGTTATTTTGACATGTTCATAATACAGAGGGTCTGAAAAATATAGTTTCTGTGTTTATACTAACATTTCGGGGTCTTTCAAAGTTGACAACCCCATTCAAGAAGAAGTACTAAATTCATACTTAAAACTATTTGAATTTCATCACTACCATCCATTTTGATATCTAGAGACCCTTAGGTGAATGAAAAATATGGTTGTGAATTGTTGGACGGGGGTTTGGGGGGGGGGGAGGTGTCATCAGAAAACAAAGGGACTAGGCTATCTGCTGCAGCACTATAAAACACACTGGTCTGTAAGGCAGTGGTCTTACCAGGTAAATCATTGGCTGTAGTTAACAGTTATGTTGCAGCCTCTTTTAGTGTCTGGTGTCGTGATTAATAGCTACCTAGCCGTCCCCTTGAAGAGAGATCTCCATACCAATATGAGGAATAATATTTTTTTAAACACTCTTTTTGGTGTTTTTTCATCATATATTTAGTCCTCAGCTGCTTTTTTAATCAAATGCTACCAATAGAGTCAACTGGTGGGTATGAATGTTGGGTAATAGTTGTTAGTATGTAGGTCATTCATCTTACCAGTTAATCGTTATATACAATTAGCACTTGGTTTCTGTTTTCCTTTAGACCTCTACTGACATTATTGACAGTTACCTTGACTTCTGTTTAAAGAGACCACGATTCTATCCCTATGTGGGGTAATAATATCTTTCTTTTAAACTTGACCTAATGTTCATTTTCATCATATAGGGAC
>NC_090750.1:98806725-98814225 GCF_036898095.1 Palaemon carinicauda
CCAGAAAGTAAGGAAACAATACATGAGGCAGATAGATATTTCATTATAAATAGAGATGACTTCAGTCCAACTAGTTGAGAGATCAATGATTGTGACGTGGGTAGATGGCAACCACATCAACATACATTTTGACAAATCGTCAGAGTCTGATAAAAAATTCTCACACCTAAATCGGTGTGTTGAGGCACTTTGGAAGTTTGACATGAAATACAGGCACAGGCCTAATCCTTGACATCTTATTAATGCCATGCCATATGAACTTCGACTTAACTAGAATTCCATTAGAATGGCACAAGGGGGGCAAGTGAGTATGGGTCAGTTGAAACACCTGTTTGCATATGGAGGCAGGCATGGTGGGTGGTGTTTGAGTCATTGAGGGAAACATCTTTCCAATGAAGAGACTCACAAGATGTCATGTAGGTTTGGTACTCGGTGTCCTTTCTTTGGGCTTCTGCCAAGGCATTGTAATCCATTCCTAGGGGGATTTGGTCTTTGTGAAAGATGAAGAATGTACCCTCTAAGAAGTGGCGCAAGTGACGAACAGCCAAACACAATGTCAGGGGTTCACAGTCGAAGGTAGAGTAGCTGGATTCCTCCATTGTTCATTTGTTCAAGTATAACCCCAATAGCGACATCACTGGCCTCAGTAGAGATTAGGAGGCCATGCAGGTGGCACAGAAAAGGTGACAATAGTAGAGTTGATAGGGCTTTCTTTTCGAGTGAGAACCAGCATTGACTAAGCATTGATGTCTGATGCCAAACAGAAGGTTGAAATGGGGGAGAAAATTGGCAATTTACCGATGATGACCTACTGGTACTGTCCACTACCAAATAACATTGTCAGCTTCTTGTATCTGTTGGTGAGGGTAGTAAATCTGTTGGCGACCCCCAGACATATGTCAAAAGTCATGGAATGACAGTGTTCCGTCCTTAAGAGGGAAAGTGGTAAAAGGGAATGACAGGCACCAGTGTCTACCAGACTGCGTACATCAGAACCTGAATTGTGGAAAAAAAGAAAGATTAATTAATGTGGTGGCTAATGCTACCAGAGATGGCCTACTTACACATTTTCTGACTATTGACAATTGATGAGCGCATTTCTTAGCAGCAGCCCCAAACCTGGAGTGACAGTAGTACAACTGAGAGTGATGTGTGTCACCCATTGTCTGTTGAGAGCGTTGGCTGAGGCTTATACATTGGGTACCATGGGTGGGTGGTGCCCAGGCATGTCAAGGTGTCCTACAGTGTTTACCTCCACCCCCTTTGTCGGGCTTGGAGTTGTTGATGTAGTTCTTGAGGATGGGAAAGTGGGGGTCCATAGGTACATTAGGTTTTTCATGGGTATTGGGGTGAGATAGGGAAAGGCAGCTCATAACAGTTGTGGCAGATGTTATACCCCTCATGAGGAGAGCTGTCTGCTGCTCTCTCAACAACCGTTGGTGCATTGTTGAGAGAGTTGAAAAAGCCTGGCTACACAGGCAGCTGGTGACGGTTAATACTGCCCCAAGAGGAACGCCTTGAGTGCATCATACTCTATAGGGGTATCCCTTTGCTTGCAAACCCAGTCAAATATTTCCTTGGAGGGGTTTTTGGGGATCAAAGAAAGAACTTAACTTGGCTGATTGAAAAGGGCACGCTCTTAATGTGGTACGCAATCTCGGCATGCTGAAACCAGACACCTGTGTCTCTGATGGCAAAAGGCGGGATTATCACTGTGGTAGCATGGGCAGATGAGTAAGGGTCGGTTATGAGGATTGTCTGGGGATACGGCAGAAGATGTGACAGGAGGGAAGGAGGCATTGATACAAGGACAGCTCTCGAACAGTTAACTATTTTAGAGAGAGCATAGGGCCACATGGGGTCACATAAGGGTAACACTGTCCTTTTAAAGTCGATGGCTTTTGTCAATATGTATGACATTAGTATAAGTAAAATATAATTTAATAACAGAACGATAATAGAGTTGAGTGTACTGTAAGTTTTACTCCAGTCAATATAAAATCACATTGCCATTCACTATGGTATAAAGCTAGCTTGAAGAGAGAGAGAGAGAGAGAGAGAGAGAGAGAGAGAGAGAGAGAGAGAGAGAGAGAGAGAGAGAGAGAGCTTATATGCTTTGTTGCCAGGTTTTCTGGCTTCCAAGATTTTTCTTTTCTGGCTTCCAAGATTTTTCTTTTCTTTTCCTTTGTCATCCTGAACTCCCCTAACCTACCTCTAATCATCCTGACTTCTAAGTACACTATTCTTATAGGTGTAAATGTTATCATCATAAAAACGAGGAACATTCCGTAATACGTCTCTACTGGTAGAGTCTTTTCCTTTCTTTGCGCGTCATTAAATTTTCTGCGCTCTCTTTGAAGGCCTGACCTGAATCTGCATATTTTATATTACCTGGGATTTCTGGTGAATAAGCTGTTGACGGAAGGCCTGAGCGCGCCTGGGCTCAGGAGGCCTTCAGGTGTGTTGACTAAGTCTATAATATCCCACATAAGAAGGTTGTAGGATATGTTGACAGAGTCTTTACTATTCATCATGCCTACTACAACTCCCCTTCTCCCCCCCCCCTTCACTCCTGCCCTCCCCAACTCCTCTAAAAGATATTGACACACCAAGACTTGGTTTTCAACGTTGCCTTGAGTGGGGAAATAATACATAACAGTGTTTGTCTTCGTTACAATGAACATGACGCCACAGAGATCAGGAGATTCCCCCCCCCCCCACCCCCCATTTCCCCATTTCCCCGAACAGCATCCGTATGCCACGAGTCAATAACACGAAGATGTTGCATTATGCAATGAAGACGGAATCGATGTTGATGTAAACCGACCTGTCGACTAGATGTGTACCTTTTTTTTTCTTGTATATTTGAAGATTAAATACTTGATGCAAAGGGTCTGGATGATTACTCAATTCAGCAGTTGAGAGGAGACCGTCTTTTGGAAGTCAATGCGTGTTCATTTGTATGAAATGATTAGGTAGAGTGAAACAAAAAAATGGGAAAGAGAGTGCAATTTATTGATTAATTATTTTCGTGTAATCTGTCATCGCACCGTTTATGGTAATCGACAGAAAATATAGGGTGTCATTTTAAGTTTATTTGTACTAGAATGTATAAAGATTAAATTCTCATCTTAAAACCATGCAGTTGATTGATGAAAGATGTGGTAAATTGAATGATTTGATGAAAACCTAGCTTCTCAAGAGATTTGAAAACTGCAGGACCATGACGTATATCGCGAAACCTTTTCCTTTCGAGTTGGTAAACTGCATTTTATTCTCCTTATCACTTTACAATAACTTAATTTCCGGACAAGGCAGTTTAGTAGCAAGTGAACAATACGATTCATCAATATTGCTTTTCCTTTTGGGGGCAGCGTATTGGCAAAGGGCATTTACAACGTGACCGATGTAGTTTGTGTGATGGTGATTAGTAAATCAAAATATCATTGTAGATACTGTATTTTTTTTCCCTTTTGGTTAACATTATTACATTGCCCATAAAGAACAACAGTTTTGCTAGTTAACTTCAAAGTCCAAGGTGTGTAATGAAATATATTATTTCATTGTTAATAGATTGTAGGAATCTAAGCACTAAGATTGTTGTAAAAGTGTACGTCATAGAATATTTTATTATGCTATGGCAGCATATATCTGTATTTAATGTGCGGGCTTGCTAAAATAGGAGCGAATGAGACATGAAATATAAAAAATAACCCGAAAGAAAATATTAAGGAATTTTAACTAAGGATATTATTATCTGTATATCTGTCTATCAAATATACACAAAATGCAGAAGCAAAAACTGTTGGCTGCTTGAATGATCCGTTTCAGTGGAGAAGGAAAAAGGTTTGACTTTGTGAAAGAAAAATTACATTTCTCACATAGCGAGATTTTGAGTTCGAAAGTTTTGTTTCCGTAGGAAACTGGCATTAGATATCTCTGGCACAATTGGTGAAAACATTCATGACGTGAGTATCGATGAAGAATTGTCATTTTTATAAATAGAAACTATGTCCATTTTTCATTGTTAGCTAGAAAAAAAGTCATGTGTAGAGAGTCTCCCAATGAAGGAAGCCAGCATAGTTCATCTTCCACTGTTTTTTCTTTCTCTATGATTTTTAAACACAGACTTGTCAAGACACATTTCCCTCATCAGATTTGTGATCTGTGGACACTTATTATTATTATTATTATTATTATTATTATTATTATTATTATTATTATTGGTAGTAGTAGTAGTAGTAGTAGTAGTGATATTATTATTATTATTATCATTAATATTGTTATTATCATTATTATTATTATTATTATTATTTTTATTATTATTATTATTATTATTATTATTATTTTTATTATTATTATTTTTATTTTTATTTATTGGTGTTAATTATTATTATTAGGACTCTATCAACACATAAACCCTTTGAACATCCATGGGGGAAGGCTTGAGACTATACCTACGTCATCTCAAAAATACTTTCTGAAAACAGGATACGGTGTTAAATATTTGCCGTAAAAAAAGGTAAAAATCCTGGAATAAATGTTGCCAGGCATTTACCGTTTTAAAAACGGATATATTAGTAGGGAGGATAACCTTTTAAAATTTTACCAAAATAATTCATTTTATGATACAAACATCAAACTTTGCATGAAGGTTCTTTATGGTGTTCTTATGAAAATAATACTGTGAGCCACTAAAATTTTTAATTTTTCAAGATGACCGTCACATTTTTAAAATGGCGGCAAAACCCCAGATTTTCCACATGTAAGATTTTGACAAGTGGGTCATAGGAAGCACTTTTGATGAGCAGTGGCCTAGATTTGAAGGAGAACCATTATATTTATGTCAATAGTCACTGTAAATACAATGTTGTGAAAATTCTAAAGTGCGCATGCACAAAATTTGACCAGAATTATTTGTTATTAGTAAATGGGTGGTTAAACTCGATATTTTACCAAATTAGTTTCTTTGATAATTCAATTATACAGATTTGCCAGTTTAACATTCTGATAGTGTAATTGATATTGCCTATAACTCACCAGTGGTTTCTTACATAATGGCGGTCACAAACAAAATGGTGGCATAAAAAGTTGGTTATTTATTTACTCCCAAGCAGCGCCACTTTATCAGGGAAATGAACATGAAATGGATGATGAAATGAACATGAAAGGATGATAAAATGAACATGAAATGACGATGAAGTGGGGTGGAACACAAGGCCAATAGGTCCAACAGATTAAGACTGTTAAATCGAGGGATGGGTAAGGTCCGGCAATTTAGCCTACAGCAGGGGATCCTAAAATTTTAACGAGCTAGTTGATTACACTACCAGGGCATACTGGTGCAACTAGCTGCCGTGAAAGTCGGCATGGGGTTTAGTGTCAGCTTTATTAAGTCTCCCAAATACACCTTGATTTGCCCCATATATAGTCAAGGTGTCGTACCCGAATTGACGGGAGTGTCCCCACGCGGGAAAGCCGAGCCAAGAAGGATGGGGCTCTTGTCCTTTGAATGGTGTACAGATCGCACGGGAGTTAAATGGCGCTAGATGAACGATCGGACTAGGCGTAGAGGTAACAGCATCAAACCTAGTCGTATCTCATACAGTAAAGTGTATTTATAAGTTAAAGGTGGTAAAAGGATAATCACTTGGCCTTTCAGCTGGTGAAATATCAAATTTGTGCTGTAGTTGCTAAAAAAAACTCGGGATAGTTAATCTAAATAAAAAAATTTTGTTGTATTATTTCATTGTGAAATGTCAAAAAGACTTCGTTCGTCAATATCTACTAATGAGAAACGGAAAACTGATTGGACTAAAGGCTTTATCTGTCGAGTAGACAAAGATGAAACATTGATGTCACCCAAAGATACTTCAGATAATAGCAAATCGGGGTATACTTTATTAGCAAAGCATATTCTAGAATTCAGAAAGCTAAATGAAATGCCCATTGCTTTAGATGTTGGACGAATTGATGATGGTCAAGGAATAGAAGAAACACTGATCAGGAATAATGCACAGTATTATCATTAGTGTAGAATAAAATCTAACAACACTAAACTAGACAGAGCTAGAAAACAAAGATCAGAAATGGACAGTGGTGATGAAAGTGATTCAACTAAATATACGAGAAAAAAGACCTCTCAAGAGCTAGGTAAAATGGATGTTGCGAGATGTTTTTTATGTGAAAAAGAGAGTCCCATATCAGAACTTCGTGAAGAAATGACAATGCAGCTCAATGACAGACTTTACCATTGTGCGAAAACGTTACAAGATAAGGAGCTGCTTGCAAAGCTTAGTTCAGGTGATGTCGTAGGTCAGGAGTTCAAGTACCATCCAAAATGATTAACAGCTCTATAAACAGAGAAAGAAAGTTACTACATGGTTTTGAAACTACTACGGACAAAGAATAAGTTGACTCTGGTGATGAACTGGCATTTGCAAAGCTAATAACACATATAGTGGAAAGCCAAAGAGCCAATCCTGGAGGTATAGTTTTCAAACTGGCTGATCTTTGTTTGCTATATTAACGAAGACTAAGTGGTTTTTCATCAACTGCAGTAAAGATAAACAAAACTTTTTTGAAAGAGAGAAGTCTGTCTAAGTTGCCAGACCTACAGGCATACCATCGAGGTCGAGAGGTAGTGCTTGTGTTCGAGAAGGATATAGGGAAAGCACTTGTAACTGCCTGCGAGTATACCAATGTCATGTATTTGGCAAAGGCAGCAGAAATCGTTTGGAAAGAAATGTCACAGCACAAAGTTCAATTTACTGGTACTTTTAAACATGAATTGATATCAGAAGCTATTCCAGATGCATTGCTAGAATTAGTATCTTTGATTGAACATGGCCCTGACATCGAATCCCAGAATGAAAATGGGGTCACATCTTGCAATTGCTCAGTTATTGCTGTTCAATTACCATAAAAAGGGAGTCAAAGATAGCAGCATTAGCCAAAAACATTCTTCAGATCGTGAACCTCCATTTGCAGTTTATGTTGGTCTCCTTATATTTACAAAGACAAGGAAACGTAATATCATAGATATTCTCTTCTAACACGGAATTTACATTTCGTATGACCGTGTTTTGGAAATATCTGCAAGGCTCGGTGATGGTGCAGTGCAAAAATATGCAGACAAAGGAATAGTTTGTCCAGCTATTTTACAGAAAGGTATATTCACCACGTCAGCTGTAGATAATATAGACCACAATCCCTATGACTTAATTTCTTGGAACAGGGATATCTGTGTTTCAATATTCAATCAACGAAACAGATGTTTCCCAGATTTCACCTTGTAACCACGAAGAGGCCGACACTCGAATGTTTCTTCTGGCAAAAGACGCAGCCGTCAATGGCAGTCAGAGCGTCATGATAGTAAGTTCTGATACAGATGTTGTAGTCATTGGTGTTCCATTGTTTGCAGACTTGAATATAGAAAGTCTATGGATTGCTTTTGGGGAAGGGAAGGATTTAAGATGGATCCCTTTACATGAAATATCT
>NC_090750.1:98831725-98844225 GCF_036898095.1 Palaemon carinicauda
TTACCCTGTCCCAACGATCTACATTCCCCCCTCGAGTTGCAGTTTCAGAACAATATTAGACTTGACTTAAATGTTGATGTAGAAACGGTATTGTAATGCCATGCGGCATTTGAGTTCTTTTAAAAAGTATCAGTTGAACTGATTAGTGTAATGATTAATGGCACTGAATAAGAAACGGCATCATTAGGTATATTGTATAACTAGGGTAATTCATGTTGAACTTTTTCTATGCAATGAAAAAGTAGGTTAATAGTATAAATGTCTCTAGAAAATAAGATTCCGGATTAAATGAGCTGAAGGACACTTGAAGTTCCTTGAATGTACACTTGAGAATCGTAACCAGTGGCAAGTTTGGCTATGCTAATTATATTAATTTGGCATCTTTGATAGTTTTCAAGGATTATTCCTCCAAAAGGCTCCTCTGTTGATTTTTTTTTTCAGTTTTTCTTCTTTTATTTTTGATATTTGCATTATATCGAAAGTTAACGAGTAAGTCGTGAAAATAATTTAACGTTCCCCTAAAACTTTACAAGAGTCTCTTAAATAATCAATTCAGTCTACAATTCTCGATAGTCCTCGAACCTATCAGCGAAGTGTTATAATAATAATAGTAATAATAATAATAATAATAATAATAATAATAATAATATGGTTTATTGAAGATCATAACTGTAATAATAACAATACTTGGTGTAATGGTTCAGTATTGATTTGGGTTATCTCAATGTCATTATGCCGATGTACATTATTATCATGGTCATGGTGTCCTTATAGTCCAAGAGCTAGCAGCCATTTATTTACCGGAGATGACCAAAATTCTAGTGGGCATTTTTGGAAAGGGTCTACCATGGGACATCCAAAAATGGGTATCTTTAAGTTGGGCAAGGGTGGGTGTGGATTTTATTAACTCCTTTTGCCCGAAAACGGACTTTTAATTTTTCGGCAAAATATGGGGGTTGGTGAAAGTAAATTGGCTGCAGCTCCTTTCATCCTGGGTCTAGAATAAAGAACTATATACCAAAATGATGCTATTGATATGCAGATTTATTTCATATCAAACAACATCAATTAAATGATTATTGGGGGTCACCAAGGGTCAAAAGGTCAAGGTCAGCCTTTTGCAATGCTGGTTTTGGGTTTTAGCTGTATTTTGGCTAAATAAGACATAAAAATTTGCCCAGGGTTTACTAAATATGAATAGAATATAAAGAAGAGACATAAATAAAGTTTTTTGAAGAATATGGGATCTATTCCAGCAATATGACTGATATGACAAAAGTCATTATTAAACGGTTCCTGTGAAATGTACTCCTCAAACCGTTTCAAATTTAGTTGATAGATGGTTCACCTATATTACTGAGATTTGTTTTATTGACTCTGTGTGTGTACCTGTTTTGTCTTTAAAATATTATAAAAACAGCCTCTACATTGCGTTTTAACATCCTTGAAATTTGTAAGTGTACACCTGAATTGCCTGTGTCCTTGTCACTTGAGGATTTTAAGAAAGGGCAAGTAGAAATTCCAGACCTTCTTCATTTGGTTTTTACCACACTTCTCTGTGTCTTGCAGAATAAAGATAAGCCTAGTGAATAAGTAAAGCTAAGGGTAGTCTCACTATCCCAGGATGTTATTTCCTGTACCAGCCAGGGATGAGTAAAACCATCCAAGCATCTTTGTCTGGGAGTCGGAATGAAAAGCCTCACAGGTAGTCGCAGAGTTGTGGAAATTCCTAATCACTAGGGTCATGCGGTAAGTTATCACACAGCTGAATCAATTGAGACGGATATAGCGTCAAAAATCACAGCAGAAGGGCAGCTTTTACCTGATATGCTTTTACCTCAAGTTGGTCTCTCCACAGGTCTTGCTTGGGATAATTATGACGAGCTGACAGAAACCCTATCTGGCAAAGACACTCATCATGACACCATTGTGATATGCTACCAGAATAGGCCTGCTGCAGGTGTGATGCAAGGTGCTGAGACTGAAGGAACCACGAATACTGATGCAACTACTGACCGAGTACCTGTGAAAAGACGACGAATATTTGATGCGCCTCAGCGACAAATCATGCCATATAAAAGAAAGCCATCACTGTCGAGGTTCAAATTTGAAAATATTCACAAGATCCACAATCCAGCCTGGAGATAGCAAAGAAAATTAATATTATCTGGTTAATGTGCTGCTGCCTGATGTCCAGCACCCCTCTGTGGCAGGCTGGAATTTTTTAGTCCCAGAGGACAGACTCCCTTTGCAGTAGAATTGGTATATGGAAAATATTGAACTGCCACCAAGAAGATTGGATGTGGTTAAAGAAACTTTGGTCAGGTCTCAAAAGGTTGCAAGTGAGTGCAGTGAGGCATATGCTATAGTGACATGTGACCTTGTTATCGCAAAACCTGCACTCCAGAACCAAGCACAAGAATCCTCTCTCTTTGACAATATCTTCGTTTGTTTTGGTGCATTTCATATTTCCATGGCCTATTTCAACGCGTTAGGTTATATTGTTGAATCGTCTGGTTGTACCGAGGTTCTTAGCTTGGCTGATGTGTTGGCTCATGGCTCAGTACGAGGGTTCATTGGTGAAAACATTTTAACAGATGCAAGCGTATCCATCCCCTGTTTGCACTTGCCTTGCAGATTCTGCATTTTAAGCAATTTTTGGTAGAAGGTGGAATACCAGATGAATGCATGGTGTTGCTGAATTCATTTTCTGCAGACCCATCACCCCAATCACTTTTGACATTATTGGAGTCTGCTGTAATTTGTAATTTGTTGGAAAGATATGGTAAATTCTGTTATCAGACTTGTCAGGGTCATCATGGCTCTACTGCTAGGTTCTGGTTTCTCTACATTGATCTCGTTCACATATTCATGCTTTTTGACAGGGCCAGCAGGACATATGACCTAGACCTCTACATCTATGCTTTAGGCTCAATGATTCCTATATTCTTTGCAACTCACAAGCCAAGCTATGCCCGTTGGATGTCATTGTATCACCTCAATCTGCTCAATATGGAAATGACACATCCCGGAATCAAGCAAAGTTTTGAAGCAGGTGCACTCTCTGTGCGGAGAACTAGGAATACCTTTTCCAGAAGTGCATTTGCTATTACCTTACAGCAAGCTGTGAATAGGGATGCCGCATCCAGCCAAAAGGGTATTGCTGCATTTACACAATGTTGCAGTCCGTATGGGGTTGACAGTGACAAGATCTTTTAGGAGAGTATTTGTGAGTTGTCTCCTGGAAATGGCTGGAATCACACTGGTGGATGATGCAATACAGGAACTAAAGCCATCAAGGATAGCCAAAGACAATGCATACCTTAAGAGCACGATCACAGAGGTGGAGAACACTCTCACTCCATTCACTGTTAATGATGATACTCTGTATTGCCTAAACACTGGATGGTGTGAAAGAAAGACTTCTGCAGTCAAAAGAAACTGGATCTACTTGGCCTTGGCATCAAGTTTTTGTTAATGAATGTAATGTAGATGGTGGGCGTTTTGAACGGACTGTTAAGCAAAGAAAGGTGATAAATGTCACACAGGATGCAGTAACAGTTAAATTCACCACAAAGGACAAACAGATAAAGGAAGAAAAATGCACCAGACACATATTTAGAAGGCTGCTGTATTTGTCAGTAACGCAATAACTTGATCTCAGTATTGACCTTTCTTATCCTCTCACTCCAGTTCCTTTCTCATTGTGTCATATAACTGGTGATATGAACAAGACATCAAAGAGGACATTAATGGAAAAATTAGAAGCAATGGGAAACTTGAATGCCATACCAAACAGGACTGATGTGTATATTATTGATCCTATATTCTTCTTCCGTACGCTTGACATGCCATCCACCTAGGGGGGCATGGCAATGTCCATTTTGAAATAAGCTTGTAGCACTGGTGAAATTGTACGCATAGTCTGTGACATATCCTAAGGGCCAAGTATCAAGGACATTGAACATGACTTGTGTGGTAGGACACCCACCACCTACATAATCACTGGCTCGTCACAGAAAAGACCACCTGATCTCAACACGGCTTGGAGCACATCACATTTCAAAACAGAGATTTTGGTCATCAGATAGATATGCATCGACTCTTCAGGGACATCAGGTCTACTTTACAGTGGAACATGAATGCTACCTTTACACTTCAGCACGTGAAACTGTCAACAGGATCCTGGTTCATGAGCTTCAGTGCAGGCATGAAGAAGCTGATACACGGTTACTGTACCATGCAAACTTTGTTGCTGTTAACCATGATGTGGTCCCAGTGATTGTCATTCGCAGTAACGACACTGACGTCTTCATCCTCATTCTCTACCATGCTAGGTTTCTTAATGCACAGATTTGGATGGATGCTGGATTGAGTTCTAGAAATTCCATGCGTTTCATACATACGTCACATCTCCCATCTTGCAACCAAGCTTCCATGCGCTGACAGGCTGTGATTACACAGCCTGTTTTATGAGAAAAGCAAAGTGGAAGCCATTTGAAATAATGAAAAACAACCCTAGGTTCACATCAGCAATTAGTCACCTTGGAGACTCAGATGTCATCGATTCAGATGTTGCTGCTGTAGTTGAAGAGTACTTGTGCATTGTCTATGGAGTTCGGAACCAGACAAGTGTTGATGAAGCCAGGCTTCAATTTTTCCGCAAGTTGTATGCCCTTAAGAAGGAAACTGATTCGTCGGATGAAATGAAAACTACAGACCCCTGTTGTCTTCCTCCTTACCAAAGAGTGTTGCAACAGAAGTTGCTAAGAACTAACTTTGTTGCACACAAATGGAGGAATGCAAGGGAAGCCGATCCAGACTCATTTGCTCCTGAAGGACATGGCTGGAAAGTCCAGAATGGCAGATTGATGATTGTCTGCTTCTCTGGCTCAAATATTCCTGATAAGTTAACCATTGAAGAATCTGATGTACAGGAAGATGATGATGATGATGATGATGATGATAATGATGATGATGATGATGATGAGATCAGCCATTCCTCGGATGAAGAAAAGGAAATAGATTTTTAGAGAACTCCATACTAGTAATATAGCTGGAATAGATCCCACGTTCTTCAAAAAACTTTATTTGTATCTCTTTTTTATATTTTATTCATATTGTAACATAAGAAAACACAATCTCTTATACTAAGGATTTACGAGCAGAATATATCAGGAAACAGTGATAACCCGTAATAACTTAAAATGTACTTTAATAACAATTAGTAAAGAAATTAAAGACACAAACAGAACATTAAACCAATTACAAACGCATTACACGACAGCACTTCATCAAGACTACTAATCACTGATTTCTGCAGTTTACCGTTTAATACCCAAGTCGCAAAGCTTTACATAATCACAACATATAATTCACTGTAGCAACATCAAACAGTTAGTGGCAACCAACGTTACATCACACAAGAAATCGTCCAAATGGATAAACAATACATTACCATATATTCCTTAAAAACTTGATACACTTATTATCACTTGTTTGTTGCGACTCCCCGAAAATCACCGTTGTGGGGCTTTATATACTCGACTCACGCTAGACATCCATGTACTAAATATAATTTTTCGGTACATTATCCTTGGCGACTACTGACTACGCCAAGCGGTACTGCCATCTGTTGTCTAGTGTACACATTTTTTATGCAAATATCAATTTCCAACCTTTTCTGCAATTTTATACTCGATAAAACATATTCCTTTACATTCCCCCCCTTTAAACTCCGCGGCTCTCTCCTCAGTCCATGCTGAATTTTCACTCTTACAGTCTTAAACATTAGCCACTTCCACCATTCAGCAACTATCGGAGACTGCCACGTCGTTGGTAACAAGCACTTTCCTTTCAAAATAAAAGGTTTAGATTAATCAACAGACCTAGAGAGAGAATCTGCAATGACATTTTCCTTGCCTGCTATATGGTGAACATTCATTTTAAATGGTTGCAAAAATAAAGCCCATCTTAAAATTCTCTTATTGTTGTGCTTACATTTATTAATAAAGGTTAATGGATTATTATCAGTATATATGTCAATTTCAAAATTACTGTTTAACAAGTATATCTCAAAGTGCATTAAACTCAAAATTAAACTTAAAGCTTCTTTTTCAACAATACTATAATTTAACTGGTGGCTATTGTATTTTTTTGAAAAGTAAGATACAGGGTGTAAAATACCATCATGTTCCTGTAATAATACACTGCCAGCTCCTACTTCACTGGAGTCTACCTGTAACTTGAACGGTAGATTAAAGTCTGGGGATTTCAGCACTGGCTTTGACATTAACATGAGCTGAAGTTTGCTAAAAGCTTCGTCACATTCCTTTGACCAAACAAAGTTCACATCCTTTTTCAGCAACTCTGTTAATGGGTAGGCTACATCTGAAAAGTTCTTACAAAATTTTCTGTAATACCCCCACTGTCCCCAAAAATTTCATCACGCCACGTTTAGATGTAGGGATGGTCAAATTCTTGATGACCTCAATATGACAATCAACAGGTCTCACTTGGCCACTTCCTATTTCATGTCCTAAATATTGAACAGTAGTTTTTCCAAATTCACACTTTGCAAGGTTTATCGTAACATTGAACTCTAATAACCTCTTAAAAACATCATATACTTTTTTTATGTGATCTTCCCAGGTTTCTCCAACTATAATAATGTCATCTAAATAAACAAATACACCTTCGAGATCCTTTAAGTTATAATTCATTTGACGTTGAAATGTCAGAGGTGCATTACATAAACCAAATGGCATTACCTTATAGTTATAAAGTCCATGGGGTGTAACAAATGCAGCAATATTCCTGCTGTCTTTGTCTAACTCAATTTGATAGTATCCTTTCAATAAATCAATTTTACTTAAAAAAGAAAACTTTGCTACATTATCAATTATATCTTCTACTCTGGGCATGGGATATGAATCTTTTATAGTTACATTATTTACCTTTCGATAGTCTGTACACATTCTTGCACTTCCGTCAGGTTTGTCGACTAGAATACATGGGCTAGCCCATTCACTAAGGCTTTCCTCTGCTAGTCCGTGTTTCAGCAAATAAGCAACTTCGGTCTTTAACTGTTGTTGTTGCCTCTGTGACATTCTGTACGGACGCTGACTTATTGGAGTCTCCTCTTTCAACCTGATTTTATGCTGTACTCCTTTTATCCTTTTTGGATGGTCTGAAAACAGATCTGAAAAGTTTTTAATAAGCACTTTAAAATCCTGCTGCTGTTCATCAGATAAATGAATACATAATTTTCTAAATTTTTCATAATCCCTCAAATACTCAGTATTTTTTATCCTAACTTCAAATTTTCCTTCAACATCTTTTTCATCATCCGCTTTTGCAATTGACAACACTCCACTGGATTCATTATACCTTTTCAACTTGTTAATATGGAAAATTTTAACTTTCCTTCGTCCTGTAGGAAATTGAATTCGATAGTTAACATCACTTACTTTTTCTTTCACCGTGCAAGGTCCTATATACTTCTGGTTAAAAACCTTACCAGATGTAGGGAGATACACTAGAACCTTGTCTCCGATGTCGAGTTCACGTTTTGCAGCCTTTTTGTAGTTTTTCATCCCTTCTTGTACCATTTCGAGATTCTCATGTGCTACTTTCCATATTTTCTTTATTTTTTCCTTCATTTCTTGTAAAGTGATAGAATCCTTTTCATCTGAAATCAATTGATTCTTTATCACCTCCATGGGCGACCTTACCTGATGGACATATACTAACTGAAAAGGAGAATACCCCAACGATGAATGTACGCTATCACGAACGGCAAATAGCAACATTGGGATGTAGACGTCCCATTCCTTTTCATTTTCACAACAGTACGTGCGAAGCATGGTTTTGAAGGTTCGATGAAATCGTTCGACCACTCCTTGGCTCTGTGGGTGATAAGGAGATGATAAGCAATGCTTAATATTCTGACAGGCTAAAAATGATGTAAACTTTTTAGACGTAAAGTTGGTTCCTTGGTCAGTTTGTACTTCTTTTGGCAAACCAACCAGCGAGAAGAACTTATTAAGCGCTTCTATTATCTTATCAGCACTCACAGTTCTTAAAGGAATAGCTTCTGAAAATCTGGTAGCACTACACATAATTGTCAGCAAATACTCGTTGCCTTTGCTAGACCTAGGAAGAGGTCCCACACAATCCAAAACCAGTCTTTCAAAGGGTTCACCTGGAACTTCAATGGGTTGCAATGGCACCACTTTAGGGTCATGTTGAGCTTTGCCTACTTTTTGACATAAAATCGCAATTTTTACAATATTCACTACAATCTTTGTGCATCTTAGGCCAATAAAAATACCTCAATAATTTCTCATAAGTTTTGTTTATACCTAAATGACCAGAATAACTACTGTCATGAGCAATACTTAGAACAAAATTCTTATAACTATTTGGAATAATCACTTGTTCTACAACATCATTAACATTTCTACTCTTAAACTTCCTCATTAGGATTCCATCCTTAACAAAGTAACACTTGCCTTCCTTCTCGATATCATTTATATCAACAAGGGCATTATCTCTTATTACCTTCAAATTCTCATCTTCAATTTGAGATTTAACAAATTCTTCCTTATTAACTTTCAGCATTCGCAAAGGAGTACTGACTTTACTTACTTGTGTTTCTGGACTGTCTTTAAACAAGTTTTGTAAATCCAAACCGTCGTCATCCTTTACCTTTCCTTCGGTACTCTTACTTCTTGTAGTAACTGCACAAGCAGGAAATATGTTTGGAAATGTACATTCAACTTCTGTAATAGATGAAGAATTAGAGGGTTTTTCTGTCAAAATTGGATTACTGCTACCAAAAACTTTGTCTCCACATAAATCATTTCCAAGAATTAACTACTCCCGACACTGGGATTTCTCTCACCAAAGCAATTTTAACAAATCCCGAAATTAACGGAGTTTCCAACTTTACTTCTACTAATGGAGCCGAGAATTCAGGACCAAACCCATGCAGAAGTACATACTCTCCAGTATCCTTCCACTGGTCATACATATCTCTTACCATTACAGACTGTACCGCTCCGGTATCCCTTAACCACCTTACTTTCTTTTTTTCAACACAAGGGAGGTGTAACCAACCTTCTCCCATAAAAGGGTCATACAATTCAGTACCTTTGGATTTGGTACTCTCTTCAGGTACTCCCATTCTATTTTCTTTTACATTAGTCTCAACATAACCAACATTATTAACATTTTGAACACTATTGTTACCCATTTTGTAACCAATATTCTCATCAACATTACATATATTATTATCAATGCTATTGTTACCGTAACTCTTACCTGGCCTAAGGGGAGAAGCAAACAAACAAGGACTAATGTCACCACATGCTTGCGGTTGATTTAACAATGCAATAGTATTTTCAGGTTTATGATCATCCTTTTTAGAATGTACAGGTTTATCTTTAACTTTATTTACCACTTGAATTGGACGGTTTTCTGTGCGATGTGGACAACTCCTACTGATGTGTCCTGGTTTGCCACAACTGAAACATACAAAATCTCTAAAATTTTCGCCTACATTTTGATAACGGGGTGTAAACTGATCATTTCCACTGGATCCTGCTTTTCCAGCACTAACACTAGGACCATAACTATTTTGACTTGCCCCTCTAAAACCTCTATTAAAAGATTTATTATAAACTCCCCCTGATGATACCTGTGAACTCGTAGTCTTACCTTGTGCCTTGTAATTTTGACGCTCTTCCCACACTCTGTTCCTTCCAATTTTAGGAGTGACGTCAGTATGATACAGCTTATGGGTCAATGCGTAATTATCAGACAATCTAGTGGCTTCAACCACATTATCTACATCACGTTCATCCAAATATGTCTTAATAAGTGGATTAATACCATCCTTGAACTGCTCAAGCAAGATAAGTTCCTGAAGTTTACCGAAATCACCATTTACTTCTCTGGCATTTATCCACCTATCATACCACAGGCGTTGTTCCCGTGCATACTCCATATGAGTGTGACCATCTCTTTTTATCCAGCTTCTGAACTTCTCTCTATACCTCTCAGGCACCCATTCATAAGCTTTCAAAACCTCAGATTTAACTCTCATAATCCTTAGAATCATCCAAAGATAAGGCAGCAAATACTTCCCTAGCCTTTCCTCGAAAAGAAGTTTGAACCAACGTGCTCCACGACGTTCTCGGCCATTCACGCTGTTCTGCTACTTTCTCAAATTGTAAAAAAAAAGAATCTACTTCATTCTCAACAAAAATGGGTACACTTTTTACTGCGTTGTCTACCTGAAAAGACTTTAGTGCTACTTTGGACTTTCCTTCTACTTCAATTTTCTTTATCTCTAGTTCTATCCTCTTTTGCTCAACCTCAGCTTCTAATCTTTTAAGTTCGACAGCTTTCTCATTTCCTAATCTAACTATTTGCAAATGAATCTGCATCTGCTCAACACTCATCCCTTCATAAACAAGTTTAGACTTTTTTGGTTTGACTTTAAGTGACTTGGTTTTTTCACGTACGGCTTTTGCACCTTCCTCTTCACTTGTACTATCCTCTGTATTATTATCACTAGCACTTTGCTGGCTATCAGCTTCTTCCTTTTCCCAATTCATTAGTAACAACGCTTCCTTATCAGACAAAATTCCTAAAGTCATTAGCGCCTCACTTACTTTATTTGAGATTTCTTGCTTCCTTGCAGATTCTGATACTTCTACATTATAGTACCTAGCTAGAACCATCTAGTCTATTTTAGTTATACCTTCTAACTTTTCACCACTAGGACTACGTATGAAATCTTTCAAATCAAACATCTTTAATAACCTGCTCAAAATAACACAGCAAGACAAATATAGCGCTAACACTATCACAACTCTCCCCCCTCTTTAAAGTATATGGAAGTGCTAAAAAACAATTAACGGTTGACAGAATAAGCTAACACAGAGGATAAGTTAATAAGGATACGTTCGGGTTTCGTTCGACAGGCCCCCATGTAACATAAGAAAACACAATCTCTTATACTAAGGATTTACGAGCAGAATATATCAGGAAACAGTGATAACCCGTAATAACTTAAAATGTACTTTAATAACAATTAGTAAAGAAATTAAAGACACAAACAGAACATTAAACCAATTACAAACGCATTACACGACAGCACTTCATCAAGACTACTAATCACTGATTTCTGCAGTTTACCGTTTAATACCCAAGTCGCAAAGCTTTACATAATCACAACATATAATTCACTGTAGCAACATCAAACAGTTAGTGGCAACCAACGTTACATCACACAAGAAAACGTCCAAATGGATAAAACAATACATTACCATATATTCCTTAAAAACTTGATACACTTATTATCACTTGTTTGTTGCGACTCCCCGAAAATCACCGTTGTGGGGCTTTATATACTCGACTCACGCTAGACATCCATGTACTAAATATAATTTTTCGGTACATTATCCTTGGCGACTACTGACTACGCCAAGCGGTACTGCCATCTGTTGTCTAGTGTACACATTTTTTATGCAAATATCAATTTCCAACCTTTTCTGCAATTTTATACTCAATAAAACATATTCCTTTACAATATTTAGTAAACCTTTTGCAAATTTTGATGTCTTATTTAGCCAAAATACAACTAAAACCCAAATCCGGCATTTCAAAGGGCTGAACTTGACCTTTTGACCCCTGGTGACCTCTAATAATAAATTAATTAATTTAGTTTAACATCAAATAAATCTACTCATCAATAGCATCATTTTGGTATATAGTTCTTTATTCTAGGCCCAGTTTGAGCCAATTTACTTTCACTAACCCCCAAATTTTGCCGAAAAATGAAAAGCCCGTTTTCAGACAAAAGGGGTTAATAAAATCCACACCCACCACTGCCAAACTTAAAGATACTCATTTTTGGATGTCCCATGGTAGACCCTTTCCAAAAATGTCCACTAGAAATTTGGTCATCTCCGGTAAATAAATGGCTGCTAGCTCTCGCTCTATTAGCATCCTTAGTAATGTAGTGCCAAATGATCTTGGTCTTCGGTGGCTGTGCGGTAGATCGGCTAAAGCCTGCTAGAATACCCGTCTATAGTTCGCTTCTCTAGAGGTGGTCGCCTCGCCCTACTTCACTTGTCTGTCTTTCATTGGGGGTGGGGTATGTACCGCACGTTTTTCATATAACGCTCATACATTGTGATGTTGTTGTTTTTTCTCGTTGTCTCCCGCACATATAATATAAAACCTATTTATGCTTTGCCATCGCATGTTTCAGATTATTAGAATTTTTGTGACATTGTTGCCCTCAACTGTTTTTATATAAGCTCATTATTATTATTGTTATTGTTGTTGTTGTTGGTGGTGGTGGTGTTGTTGTTATTATTATTATTACCAGCTAAACTACAACCCTAGTTTTAAAAGCAAGATGCTATAAGCCCAAGGGGTCCAACAGGGAAAAATAGCTCAGTGAGGAAAGAAAATAAGGAAATAAG
>NC_090750.1:98854225-98859225 GCF_036898095.1 Palaemon carinicauda
TTTTTCTCAAAAAATATCCTTTTTTTATATCTATTTTCTTCCGTTAAAGTAAATATATTTTGGCACCTATTCCAAGACTTCTTTTCATTAACTTGATGCTTCATCCTTTCTTTAGTGTTTCATTAATTTCAATCTGATATTGTTTACGAATGTATTGTGTTTTCTGTTTGTTTATAGTTTTGGATAGGTCTGCTAATTATATATGATCTCATATGGATTTTACCCTCATTCACAATCTTTCCTCTATTAAATTTTTATGATTGTTTTCCTTTACCTTGTTTTAGAAACTTTCCACTTATCTCTTGTGCTTATTCAAATAAGAAATTTGTTAAATTGCAATTAATTTCTTCTTTATTTGCTTCCATTTCGTCATGTAGTTAGGAGTACTTATTCTATTTTGCTAAACTAAACTCATCAGATTTTTCTCTAATTAAAGAAGTGTATATTTTCTTTCTTGAAATTTATTTTTTCTTTCTCTCCTTAGGTCCATTCAAATTTTACTTCTCACAATTCTATGGTTGCTTGACTTAAACTTGTTTAACAGTTACATCTTTAACTAAATTAACGTTTTCACTGAAAACAAGATCTATTTCGTTTTTCATTTCTACATTTGGGCCTCTCCATGTCCAATATCTGTCCCTTGTACCCCAAGCTATTTGGAACTTTCAAACCCTTAACCCCCAGGCGTTTTTTTTTTCAAGCACATATTGCAATATATATTTTTTAAATTGCTCTAACAGCCTTAATTTTCGTCATAGAGAGGTCAGGTTGTTCTCATTCTTTTGGAAAATGCACGAAGTTTCTCATAAAGTTATCAAAAATATGCAAAAAAATGTAAATAGCAGTTTTTTGCAAGGACGTACCAGTACGTCCATGGGGGTAAAGGGATTGAAAAAAAAGGTGTTCATGAGTTTTTTTTATCTCTCTCTCTCTCTCTCTCTCTCTCTCTCTCTCTCTCTCTCTCTCTCTCTCTCTCTCTCTCTCTCTCTCTCTCCAGAAATCCTACGAGCATATCTCCACTGTCATTTCTTGTGCCTACTCCAAATTTCCGTACAGTCGATTCTCCTCTTTTCTTTTAACCTACTTTACATAGACATCAACCAAAACAAATGAAAATGAGTCTTATGTATTTCAAGATATCTCCAGATCTTCATGAAAAGTTTCTCTTTCTTCCTGTGTTGGATGTTGCTGTTACATACGTTTGAATGATCTTCATTTTATTCTTTTTATTCAGTTTGATAATAAATCCTACAATTCTATCATTGATACTATGAAAATTCTTTTATGTTACCTGTAGGATTTCTAATAATAAGAAGACCCACTCCATTCTCTTTTCCTTTCATTTCATATGAAGCAAAATAAAAGTCCCTCTCCTTACTTTATATAAGATTCTGCAGTTCTAGTTTCACTCAATATTATTGAATCCAAATTCATTTATTACAACTTTCTTAGTAATACCATTAGATCTTGCCTAGACAGGGTTCTGACATTGAACGTTGCGAGGTGCAATTTCCAAAGGTGGCCGTTTTCATTTATATATATATATATATATATATATATATATATATATATATATATATATATATACCTATATATGTATATATATATATACCTATATATATATATATATATATATATATATATATATGTATGTATACAGTATATACATATACATATATATATATATATATATATATATATACAAATAATTTTACTAATAGAAAGACATTTTAAAAGCCTTGATTTTTTTATGACCAATGCAGTTCCAAGTCTATGGAATAGATCTCTGTTTGTGATATTTTCATCTTCATATATTATCTATATAGTTTAAAACCAAAGACAAATAATATGATAATCAATTGAAACATTAGATAGTTGTCTTCTTTAAAAAACAGAAAATGGTGGAAATTAAAAGCCTCTGGTGGCATGGTTGGAAGCGACCTGGTCTTTCATTTGAAGGGGCTAGGTTTCGCTCCCAGTAGGAGATAGAAATTTATATATATTTTAGCACGATATTGTGTTGATTTTCATCCATATTGCTCATTAGGGGTAATTCGAATTAAAAGCTATCTATTATGTCACCTGGTGGGCCGAGAATTCGGTGAAAATTCGCTGATAGGAGACTGATGTCTCGCACTGATTCACACGACACGTTTTCTTTCCGACAGGCTGGGTGGTGGCTAACCGCCGTCAAAATGTTGTACATTCACATGAGGCGTTCCGTATCCGTTTACAAGCGCACGGTTTTACTTGTTTACCTAGACTCTTTCACGTTAGGACCAAGTAAATTACGATAATTTTGACACTATAAGATGTTGGTTGATAACTGTGTTGATAAAATAAGTTATGCAACTTCATTATACTTTATGCACCATGCCAAGAATATTAAAATTGATAAATTCACCTGTTTTATTTAATGCCTCTCCAGTCACTTTTCTTTATGTAAATTATTTCTATACATCTTGTTTGCCATGTCAAACTCTCCTCATACCCTTGAAAAAGTTCAATTAACCTCTAATACGTGGTGTCAACAACAAACTAACTAATTTCTATGACTCTATATTGTGAGGAAAAGTCGGGGTTGTAGGCAACGAAACGAACGGGTACGATACAGGTCCTCATTCACACAAAACATCATCCACTCGTTGGTTGGGACAGGTGGCTAACGTCCGTCAATCCGGACAAGGTTTCTTGGAAAGAAAGCCAAGCCGACTCGGACGGCTGACGTCCGAGGGTCGCCGTCAGCCTAACGGGTCGTGTGAACAGTTGCATTTGAATACACGTAAGAAAGCTAGACGCCGGTTAACCGACGTCCAGCCTGTCGGAAAGAAAACGGGTCGTGTGAATCGGCCTAAATCCTGAATTGCAGTAAGCAGTTAGATTCTGACTTCATTTGAGCCTCTGGTGGCATGGCTGGAAACGACCATGACATGCTTATCCTTCTTTTAATTTTGGTTTCATGTTGTGGGAAAATACTTTCTGTCTGTCCTAAGTATGTATATTCATTAACAATCTCGTTCATAACTCTGATGTGTTGTCTCAGAATTTGCATTGAATGTTATCTGTTTTCTCTATACAATTCTTCGATCATCTTTTGTAATTCTTCTCATGATTCACTAAGCACTACTATGACCTCTGCAGATTTTAAGTTTTCAAGGATTTCCTTATTAATATTAACTCCTACATTTTCCCAATTTAAATTCTTGAAAATTCTAGACAGGCTATGAATAATTTTGGAGAGGTGGAGTCTCCCTGTGTAGCTCCTTTCTCTGTCGGAATTTTCTCACTATTTCTTATGTAGTTTTTGGATTGTTTTACTTCCTGTATAGATATCTTCAAGTGTTCAAAAATGAGATTCATCCATTCCTTGTTTTTGAAGGGCTTTCCTTACTGCTGATGTTTTGACAGAATCAAAAGCTTTCTCATACTCTATAAATGCCATACATGGTTGTTGAATAACCACTTCTAAAGCTTGCCTACTCTCTTGCTTGATTAAAGTCTAACTGTCTTTCTATTCAGCATAATATGATCTTTGTGAATATTTTATATATTACGGAGAGTTAACTTATAGGCAGGTAATTTTTTAGTTCTTTTGTCGCTCCCTTTATGTAGATTTGTATAATGACATAGTTTTTCCAAACTGTAAGTATAGAGCATTCTAGCAGACATTTAGTGTCGAGTTTAGTCTGTTTTACTACTATGAATTTGTCTCCATTTATTATTAAATCAGTTGTTAGGCCACCTTCTCCTGCTGCTTGCAACCCTGTCTCGGCCCTCAGTCCCTAAGCGTCAGTGGAACAACTGACCAAGGTGGCGGGCAGCTACATTCTCCTGCTAGGTCAGATGTGTAGTAGATACAAGGTTGAAGAAAATGTACTGAAAATAATTATATCAGACCATATCAAACCTACAGATACGGAAGATGACGTAAACCTGAGAATTTACTACACGAATAAGAAGTTGAAAAATTTGTTTATCAAAATTAAACTGTCAACAGATCTAGGAATGTTCCTGATAGCCATCATGTTGTGTACTCATGTTCGTGTAAGCGGGAAGGATGTAACTCCTCTAAATATATTGGATACACCACATGTGCTGTCGGAAAGAGCTTCCGAATGCACACACAGACTGGGCTAATTAAAAATCATATTGTAGATTTCCATGGTGAAGCTAGCCCGGAAAAAAAAAAAAAAAAACTCACGGAACAGGTAAAAGTTTTATGTACAAGTCATTCACCCGGGTATCTTAGATGACTTAACACTGACTTTTGTTCACTTTTTATATAACTGTATTACTGATTAAGATGCATTTTATTAACTATTTATTGCCGATTTTATATGTATACTGTATAATAATTAGTTAATTGCGGAAGTTATGTATCATCATATGATAATATCAAAGGTTTTGTGTATTTGTACTGAAATTCTTGTATTTTGTTAAATACCAACTTGCTTGTATAGGCAATCAAACTTTTTATTTTTAACTCAAGGTAACAAATTTTCGCTTGTTCGTGTTGATGGTATTTTATTTTGACATTTGTAGCATTCACGAATAGTCCTATTATTGTTTATACAAATGTACAGTAACACTTCGACGGAATATTTTTTTTTAAGCTTTTAGTTTAAGAGGATTATGGATGGAACACGGTCCGAAAGCTCGTTGTAATGCATAGAAAAATAAAAGAAATAATTCCAAAATGGCTGTATCTTAACATTTTGAGGACTTCAAGCCCTGAACTCGAGAGTGCCTATAGAAACCGGAGAGAATGAAAGTGAAAAAGGGTAAACTACGCATAGTATGTCGTTTAACAAAACCTGCATATATATATATATATATATATATATATATATATATATATATATATATATATATATATATATACACATACTAGCCGTCAATAATAACGTCTATATATTCATATACATATGTGTAAACTTGCGCACACACATATTCAATCTTTCCCACCCCTTCCCTTTCCTTGACTAATTTATAACCCACTG
>NC_090750.1:98866725-98869225 GCF_036898095.1 Palaemon carinicauda
TATATATATTATTGTTGTACCATCAACAATTATACCTAAATATTTACATTCATATACACACACAGATTCAACCATTCCCACCCCTCCCCCTCCCCCTTTCCTAACTACAACCCACTGTTTCAGGAGAGTGTGGTTTCCGAGTGAATAATTTAGAATAGATGGATTCTCCTTGTTTAACTCCTTTCTCAATCGAAATTTTTTCACTATCTCTATGTAGTTCTAGGATTGCTGTACTTCCTGTATCTTCAAGTGTTCTAACATAAGATTCTTCTATTCTTTGTAATTGAAAGGTTTCCATTAGTGCTGATGTTTTGACAGAATCAAAACCTTTCTCGTCGTCTCTAAATAGTGGTTTGTCATACTCTGTTGATTTTTCCATTAGTCGGCTAATTACATGATATGGTCAGTTGTTGAAAAACCACTTCTAAAGCCTGCCTGCTCTCTTTGCTGATTAAAGTCTGGCTGTCTTTCTATTCGGCCTAATATGATATTTTTAAATATCTTATATATCTGTTGTGTCTCCCTTTCTGTGAATTGGTAAAATGATCAGGTTTTCCAAGCTGTAGGTATAGAGCATTTTTGCAGTCATTTGGTATAGATCTAAGCCAGTTTTACTTCTATGAAATCTCCTCCATCTATTATTGTTAGACCATCTTCTCCTACTGCTTTGCCTCTTTTCGTGCATTTAATACTTTCTTTACTTCCCCCACTGCTACGTTTGGTACCGGTTCAGGTGTTTCATTATTTCTATTGGTGAAGTTATTTCTTATATCACAATTGTATAGCATTGTATAGAAATCCTCCGCTATTTTTGTCACGCCATCTCTATTGTAAATATTATTTATAATTTCATCCTTTAAAGCAAACATCTGTTAGCGCCCTTTTCTAAGTCTTCTTTTTATCAATTTGATGCTTCCTCCTTTCTTTAAGTGTTTCTTAAATTTTGGTCTGATTGTTTTTACGAGTATCTTGGGTTTTTAGTTTATTTATTGTTTTGGAGAGTTCTGCTAATTCTATTTCATCTCTCTTGGATTTTACCCTCATTACCAATCTTTTCTTTATTGCGCTTTTAGTCTTTTCTGATAGTTTTCTTTCATCTTGGTTAGGAACTCTTCTACCTATCTCTTGTGCTGGTTCCATTAAAAAAGATTAAATTACTATTCATTTCTTCTTAATTTGCTTCCGTTTCATCATGTACCTACTTTGTATTGCTAAACTAAACTCATCATATCTGTCTATTTTTACTGGAGTGTTTATTTTCTTTCTTAAAATCAAATTTTCTCTCTCTCTCTCTCTCTCCTTAAATCTAAACAAAATTTGCTTCTCACCATTCTATGATCGCCTGACATTAACTTGTTTAACACTTTTACATCTTTAACTAAATTTACTTTTTCACTGAGAAGAAATTCTATTTCATTTTTTGTTTCTTCATTTGGGCTTCTCCATGTCCAGTTTCTATGTTCCATTTTATAAAAGAAGGTGTTTATGATTTTAAGATTGTTTCTTTCAGCAAATTCTACAAGCATGTCTCATTCCTTGTGCCTACTCCAAATTCACATACTGCTGATTCTCCTCTCTTCTTTTGACCTACTTTAGCATTGTAATCTCCCAAAACAAATGCAAATTGAGTCGTATGATTTTTTATAGATATCACCAAATCTTCATAAAATTTTTCCATTTATTCCTCTATATAGGATACTGTTAGTGTAAACGTTTGAATGATCTTCAGTTTATAGTTGTTATTTAATTTGATAATGAATCCTGCAATTCTATCATCAGTACTATAAGATTATTCTTTGTTACCTACAAGATTTTAATTAACAAAGTATTCCACTCCATTTCCTTTGTTTCTTTCATGTCCTTCGAAGCCAAATATATGGGAATCTTTTAATTCTATATAGGATTCTCCATTTCTCCTAATTTCACTTAATCCTATTACTTCGCAATTTATTTGTTTCAGTTTTTCTAGTAACACAACAAGATCATCTTCCTTAGACAGGGTCGTGACGTTGTATGTTGCGAGGTTCAGTTTCAAAGGGTGGCCTGTTGCAGTCCAGAGATTGTTTAGCATCCCCTACAGTGTCAGTTATTCCACTGGGGGCTGAGATGGTGTAGTATTCATGTTTCGGGTTTGGCCAGTTGTTCTCCACCACACTTGCCTCTGTAGATTGATGATGATGACAGATTTTGGTTTGATCGCCCACAGTTTCCTAAAGTGACTTGTACTAGCCCAGAGATTTTTAGCATCCCCTGCAGTGGGATAGAGTACCCCGACATCTTTAGGCAGTTGTTCCATTGCTGCTGGTGACTGGGGGTGGAGACAGGGCTAGGAAGAGAGAGAGAGAGAGAGAGAGAGAGAGAGAGAGAGAGAGAGAGAGAGAGAGAGAGAGAGAGAGAGAGAGAGAGAGGACGGTTTAATGTAATAGAAATTTCAAGAAAGTGCGTTGTATGCCTAACATGCATCTCCTATTAAAAAGTATGATACTGTAATTTCATTACT
>NC_090750.1:98874225-98879225 GCF_036898095.1 Palaemon carinicauda
TTGTGATGGCATTTGTGGACTATGAAAAAGCCTTTGATAGTGTGCATCGGACAATTTTGTGGAGAGACCTTCGTTATTATGGAGTTCCTCTTAAATATGTAAATTTGATCATGTCTGTTCATGAGCATAGAAAGTGCAGAGTTAATGTTAGTGGAGTCCTATCAAATGAATTTCCAGTGAACCGTGGGGTACTCCAAGGGAATGTGTTGTCACCTATGTTGTTTATCCTCCTTATGGATTTTGTAATGCATAGAACATTTGAGGATGGTGGAGAAGGATTGGACTGGATTAGTAACAAGAAGAACACTACAGGACTTGCAAAGCTTGCTTGCCAGAATGCAGGAAATATCACGTCAGTTTGGGCTTTAGATATATAGAAGAAAGACAGACGATAAGAACAGAATATGCAATGGGAATTGAAATTTCACTTGAAGGAGAAAGGCTCAATGAGGTGGAATCATTTAATTATTTAGGAACTATGATTTTTTAATAGAGGATCTTTAGAATTAAAGTTCAATGAAAGATTGAAAAAAGCTAATCAGACAATGACTAGGTTGAGTAAAATTTGGAAATCAAATCGCCTGATATTACATATAAAAACATGCTATATATCAGTTTAGTGAGATCGGTGTTACTGTATCAACATGAATCGTGGTATGACAATAAAACAATAACCAACAGATTTTGTAGATTTGAGAACGAGCCCTCAGAAGTATATTAGGAGTTAAATGGCAGGAGGACAGGATTAGAAATGAAGCTATTAGAGAAATTACTTGAGTGCCATATGTGGATGAAATAATTGTTTGGGCATTGTCTTCGCACTTCCCAAGAGATATTAGCTCACCAAACTTTCAACTGGTTTCCACAAGGCAGTAGAAGAGTTGGAAAACTCACGCCTACATGGCTGAGGGCTATAAAGTGTGAAGTAGGAGATGGTGAATGGCGAAGTATTAGATTAAAAGATTAAGATAGAGACGACGGGCGAAGTCTAACCGAAGCCTTTTGTGTCAATAGGCCTAGGAGGAGATGATGATAATGATGGCTGGAAACGAAATATATTAGATGATGATCAAAGGCCTAAAAAGGACATATATGAGGGGAATTTTAATCCTGAAAATCTGATAGTATTCTCGCACACTACAACACGTACACATACATATACACATACATATACACGTACATATACACATACACACACATATATATACATACATAATATATATATATATATATATATATATATATATATATATATATATATATATATATATATATCATCATCATCATCATCATCCATGGATAGTCCACTGTAGGATAAAGACCTTAAAAGTGTTCTTCAAATTTTCTATTTTTCCTTGTTTGCTTTCTCCACTGAGCTATTTTCCCTATTGTAGCCCCTGGGCTTATAACATCCTGCTTTTCCAATTAGGATTGTAGCTTAGCAAATAATAATAATAATAATAATAATAATAATAATAATAATAATAATAATAATATGTCCTTTCAGTAGCGTCTATTTATGGTCTTTCTTTGACAGTTTAAACATCAAGTTTTCTTAATTTGTCAATCTATCGTCTTACCTTCCCTGCTTTTTTTTTTTTTTCATTCCCTAGGAAAGCATTCTGTTATTTTAATGTCCATCTATTATCTGTCATTCACATTATACAATATGTCATGCCTATTTCCATTTCTTCTTCTTCTTACATGTTGTTAGAATATCCTATCTTTAAGTTTACTCTTATCATTGTTGCTTTTTGTCTTTCTCTTAATATTACTCCCATCATTATTTTTTCCATAGCTCATTGAGTTTCAACTATCTTATCTTCTAAGGCTTTAGTAAGGCTATAAGATTCTGATGCATAAGATGATACTGCTTAGACCATATGATCAAATACTATTCTTTTAACAGAAAGTGGTTTTTTACTTTTCATAACCTCATTTTATTTAATGCTAATCCATCTTTTAATTAAGTTTTCATGTCCTGGGGAAACATTTACTGTCTGTCCTAACTATATATATTCTTTAACAATCTCTAGATGTTATCTCTTAGGAAATTTTCTTAGTTTTACTCATATTCAATTTCAGTCCTACATTTCTTTTTCTCTTCCAATCTTCTATTATCTTTAGTCATCTGCAAATCTTAAGTAGTTAAGGAATTCCCCATCGATGTTATTTGCATCTTTTCCCAAAATAAACTTTTAAAAAACGTTTTCTTGGCATACTGTGAATAATTTCGCAGAAGTGGAGTCTCCCCTTCTACCCTCTTTCTAAATCGAAATTTTCTCACTATTTTTATATTTTCTTAGAATTGATGTACTTCCCGTATACATACCTTGATATGTATTCAAATATGCATGAATGAAAGTACGTGTTAGTATACAAGGTCAAGGTGAGTAGTTTATGTAAATAAAATTAATTGGGTTAGGCCAAATGAAAAAAAATAGAACTGCATGGAATTTAGAAAAGTAATAATGAATGCAACCAATTTAATATTTCTATCATTTATTAATATATAACTTTTAGTTTCATGTTATTGCCAGATTACTTTAAGGCATGTTAGACTCTATACACTGTTTGTGCATAGGGATGTCATGTCTTTTACTAGTTCCACTGTTCTTCAACTTCGATTATGGACATATGAAAATAGTTTATGAATACTATATACAAACTTTATACGGAGTATTGTTTATATAAATTACATCAAAGTATATGAGTAAGGTATATTAGTATAGCAAGATAACTCGTAAGTAATATTTATAAAATCTTATAAAACAAATAATTATTTACGTCTATTACACATGGAAACCGTTCATGAAGAGATATGTATGAACAGGAGGAAGTAACGGATGAATAATTAGTAGTGCATGGCAAAACACTTGAGGCGAAGTAAATGTTATGAAAATGAAAGAGCCAATTAATAAGGAACCCCAGTATAAGTGATTGAAAATAGAGATTTAAAATTAAAATCATTTTTCAAATCAGTCGATCTTTTTACACATGAATGTATGATTCGATTGCTGCACCAACATGGATATTATATAAACTCTTATTTCTCTGAGCAGCAGCATAAAGATTAGTAAATGTGGATCATATTCTTTTCGCCAAGCATACATACAATCTTCTCTCAACTTTATTAGTCAACTTCCTGCTCGAGTCAACTTCCTCCAGTTCCCATAATTTTTCGATGTTCCTTCATTCTGATGACAAAGTGCCTATAACTACAATGAACAAGAAGAGACTCAGAGCTGATTCCTAGAGCTGACCCCTAATGTGGGCCATTTTTCACAGAGAATACCCCAGACTCCCCATATTTTATCATATATCAGCCTCACCAACCTTACCAACTTAAGCTACTAATCTCTTTCTTACACACTAATAGACTAAACTTTTTGATACCCTATCAATCTCTTTCTTACACACCAATAGACTAAACTCTTTGGTACCCTATCATATGCCTTCTCAAGATCCACAAATCAAATGTAAACTTTCTTGTTTCGTTCTAGGTAATTCTCTTCGACTTGTCTTGCTATAAAGATAGCAAAAATTGTGGTCTTTCCAATCATAAACCCAAACTGATCCTCATGTATATCTATCAACCATTATAACCTTCCGCTAACTATAATTTCTAGTATCTTGAGTACAGGTTCTCAAGTCTTTATTCCTCAGCAGTTCCCACATTGTAACGAGTCCCCTTTTTGTTTAAACAATTTGAACATCCAACAACCTTCCGATCCATTGGCTTTCCCTCTACATCCAAGATATTTTCCGATAGTGTGTGCACCCACTCCTCGCCCAGATTTCCCAGTCCCTCAACTTTTTGATTAATACCTCAGCCTTTCCTACAGCTTTATTTATTTCTTCTTTCTTTATAGCATTCTAAGCTTTATTGTATCTGATCTTTGGTATTTGTCCTTCCACTTGAGGAGCATTGTCTTGTTCCTCTTTATCATTCTCAGCATTCAATAGCTGGGAAAAGGAGTCTTTAATTTTTCCTCTTGACTTCCTATTCCTCAATCAAGATATTTATGTTCATCTTTAATAATTTCTACATCTAGACTGTCTTTTCTCTTTTCTATTCTGCAATTCTGTAGATTGGCTCTTTTCAATCCAGTGTTCTCATCCTCTCATCTAGTACCACTCTCTCTTTGGCTTCATCCTTTGTAATCGCTACCTTTATCTTGGTTTCTCTGTATATTCCTCATTTTTTTTTCACTCATCTTCCGGCTATTTTCTTTTCCTTCACAGCCGTTATAATCTCTTGATTCCGCAACCATGTTTCTCTTTCCTGTTTCTATTTACTATGTCCTCCCACACACCTGTGTTGCTGCTTGCATCACAATCCTTCATAACATCCCATATCTCTTCAAGGGATTCTGACGTTTCATTTTTAGATATCTCTTCTCTGGCTCTTTCCACTTTACATCTGAACTCTCATGCCGTCTCCCCCTTTAACTTGCAAATGTTGATCCTCCTGTTCCTGGCTTGGACTATTCTTTTCCTTATTGCTTTCAACCTAAAATCTGCCACCACCTGTTTATGACGAACTATAACAGATTCATATACAGTAGAATAATCTTACAATCCATTGTAATTTCTTGTCTCCCTTACTGACCTCACATCATGATATATGTAATTTATGTTATAGTATATATATATATATATATATATATATATATATGTATATATATATATACATATATATCCATCATCATCATCATCTCCTCCTACGCCTATTGACGCAAAGGGCCTCGCGTTTGATTTCACCAGTCATCTCTATCATGAGCTTTTAAATCAATACTTCTCCTTTCAACATCTCCTACTTCGCACTTCAT
Organism: Palaemon carinicauda; assembly: GCF_036898095.1. NCBI lineage: Eukaryota > Metazoa > Arthropoda > Malacostraca > Decapoda > Palaemonidae > Palaemon > Palaemon carinicauda. Next base: position 98,879,058 of record NC_090750.1, read on the forward strand.
AGTCCGCAGCCATGTAAGCCTGGGTCTTTCAACTCTTCTAGTGCCTTGTGGATCCCAGCTGAACGTTTGGTGAAATTATATATATATATATATATATATATATATATATATGTGTGTGTGTGTGTGTGTGTGTGTGTGTATACTGTATATATATGTATGTATATATAT
>NC_090750.1:98884225-98894225 GCF_036898095.1 Palaemon carinicauda
ATATATATATACATATACATATATATATATATATACACAGTATATATATATATATATATATATATATATATATATATATATATATATATATATATATATATATACACAGTGTATATACACATATATATACATTATATATACATATATATAAATATATTTATTTATATATATACATATGCATATATATATATATATATATATATATATATACATATATATATATATATATATATATACATACATACATACATATATATATATATATATATATATATATATATATACATACATATATATATACATATATATATATATATCTATATATATATATATATATACAGTATATATACACATATATATATCTATGTATATATTTATTTATTTATTTATTTACCTTGAGCCAAGACAATTGATTTGAGACACAAACCTTAAGAATAACTTCGTTCAATTTTTTTTTCTGACTAGCATTAGAGCCAGAGGATAGAGCTTGAGTTGCTCAGAAATTTGAGTAGCTAGTACGATGACACTGAACTGGAATATAACTAAGACTTCATTTATCATCCATCAATTTGTATTGTTGTTACTACTTTTGAAATCACTTGGTGTTAACTTTGGCTCCAGAACTAAATTTTCTATAAAATTTCAAAGCATATCTAAAGATTTTTATTAAAATAGGCCTTGCTGCAACTGCGGAATAATGTCTCTAAAACCTCAGATTTAGCAATTCACACACCATATCACAAGACTTGAAATTATTATATGTTAGTCAATTGTCACCCCCGCTATAGAAGCCAGGTTTGAATTCTTTTGTAAATTATAAGAAAATCTCAATTTTATAAGCGTTGTTAAATGTATTTTTCTTCGAATTGTTCGAAGAAATTGAATGACCTTAAGTATTTTAGTGTTCATAATTTTTGGTAATGGAAGATAGGGCCTTTAAACATGGAATGCTTTAACTCGTAGCATAATCTTTAATGGGAATGATTCTTCAAAAAGATATGCCATCAAACGCGAACTTTTTACAGTCAAATTTATTATTCTAATACTGTACTTGCCATCTATGGCTCAACAAGCTTGCTGGCGAATCTCTGTATTCAACGTCTATCTTTAAAATGATTCAATTATTCTTACTTTCCCTAACACCAATTGCCTCCCCACCTCTGAGCATGTTTGTGTGTGTGTGTGTGTGGGGGGGGGGGGGCATGTCATCTGAGGCGCTGGAGGTAAACAATTTAGCAATGGGTGCCCCTCATATATGAAGTAGATCACGATCCCAAAAAGATTCTTGATATCCCCAAACAGTGGGGTGGTGTGTGTGTGTTGGGGGCTCTGGGTGGAATTAGGTATACCTCAATTAGATATTGAAATATTGAATTTAATTATTGAAATTCAGTTTATTTTATTGAACCTTAATTGTGGTTCACCCAACAGAATCCCACACTCTTATGGATTGGGTAAATGAATAAAGAACCCTACATATAATACTGACTTTAACTAAGAAAAATGTACCAACCAAAATTAAAGAGATCGTTTTAAATTTACAAATATTCAGTGAAATTCTTCTTCCTTAATCAAAAGAAAGAGGAACTCCCTCCATCCTTTTGTCATACGACAAACAACTAAATAAACATTATCGTGAGCAGAATGCAAGCGGAAGACGAAGAGCAGATGAATTTATGAAGGAATACTAATGCAAGCAGAATAGCACTAGACGTGAAGCATAAGACGAAAGAGCAGATGAATTTGTGAAGGAACATTAGTACAAGCAGAATGGCATCTAAACGTGAAACCGAAGATGAAGAGCAGAGGAATTTAAGAAGGATCACCAATAAAAGCAAAATGTCAGCTAGACGTCAAGCCGAGGACGAAAAGCAGATGAATTTATGAAAGAACACTATTGCAAAACAGAATGGCAAGCAAAAGACGAAGAGCAGATGAATTTGGGAAGGAACCCTAATACAAGCAGAATGATCCCACCTAAAAAGAGATTCTATAGAATATTTTATGGGATTCTTCATAGTATTCATTATTCTTTTCTTCAGGGGAATCATTTGTTGGGGCACAGCAAACTATACTACTCATATTGCACTGCTTTGATATGAACTTTGCTTGTAACAATCTACTATTTATACCTTTCCACTCGCTTAATGCTTTTTTTCCTCTTGGTGTCATCATCATTCCTATCCCCTCTCTTCCAACTCAATCTGATCTTCCTGAGTAGATATCTATATTGCCTTGGTCTAAAGTTTTCTTACCAATCCCCTAACAACGTGTTTCACTAAGGGCCAAGATGTCCAAACTATATTTCATAATTTCACTCTCCATTTGCTGTAATATCCCAATCTGATTCATGGTTCTAACATTCCAATTACCTATTTTCAATTTTTCTTTATTATTTATAAACCAGGCGATTCTTAGCACCCCGCTACGCCCGAGATTGTTGGCTATTCTGCCATCTTCTCTATCCATGACTAACTGAATCCATAGAGTATTCATTGGCTAGATACATCAAAGGATAGCCAGTTCCTTGTGACGCGCAGTGCCTATGTAACTAAGGCAAGTGACCCCCGGCGGTTCATACTAATTATAGTAAAATCAACCGACAGACATCAGGAGTAAAAGCCAAGAGACAGTTTGTCCATTGCCTTAAACCAATCCGTCACTACTGCCAGTGACTTCATCGAGGTTTAGGGGGCCATGCTCATCCGCTCATACGAGTATTAAAACATGGATTGCTAAGATAAACTGCCTAGCACGGTAGCTAAGATATACCATTTATCACGGCAAAAGACTCCAGTACAGCCTGAGACTGAACTGCTGAGGCTGAACAGGAGTCATTTGCTACCTAGATTTAGTCTCGACATTAAATACTATATCTATGGCACGTCCATAAGATACGGGAAACAAGGAACATATTATGAGTGGTGATAGGACCTTATAATGAACCTGAACAGCATATTTTTTAATTTGACGGTCAAGGAACTTTTGCGTCTGTTCGTGTTTCCTTTGCCGCTTGTATTTTCATTCTATCTATCTATGTATCTATCTAAATATCTATCTATCTATCTATCTATTCATATATATATATATATATATATATATATATATATATATATACAGAGAGAGAGAGAGAGAGAGAGAGAGAGAGAGAGAGAGAGAGAGAGAGAGAGAGAGAGAGAGAGAGAGAGAGAGAGAAATAATATGGACTTAATCAGATTTACATATTTAGGAGAAATTCCATGAAAACGCATAACTCTCCACAAAATTGGCCGGTGTACACTATCAAAGGCTTTTTCATAGTTCACAAATGCCACTAAAAGTGGTATTCTATATTCTGCACATTGTTGTACATGTCTCAAAATTAAAATTTGGTCAGTACAAATTACCTTTTATAAATCCTGCTTGTTCATCTTTCAGTTTCATCCACCTTTCTCTCTAATCTCTTTAGAATAAGAATACTATATATTTTTCGTGATAACTGGTGTAAATGTGATGCCTTTATTATTATTTAAATCAATCAGGCCTCCCTTTTTAGGCATTTTCACAAACACCCATATTTCCCATTCATCAGGTTTTGCTTCTTCATGTCACATTCTACAAAATAATCTTGCAAGTATTCCAGGGGTCACTGCATTTCAGCCAGTAGCATCTCAACAGTTATTCCCTCGTAACCATTGGATTTCTATCTCTTGAATTTTTTAACGCTAGTTTCGACTTCACACACACAGAATTCAATCATAGGAACATCAAGGCCTTCATCATTTTCAGGTATATCAATCAAATTATTCACTTCATATATCCTTTTCAAGATTTCACTGAAGTGTTCCAACAGCGTTGCTTTCTTCCTTTTCTGTTGTGGTAACAGATCCTTCCCTCCTTTTTATGGGTATGTGCTTCTTCTTTGCCCCCTAGAGATTTTATTAATAATTCTATGAGCAATTCTCATACCATAGCCAATCTCCGATTTCATAGTTTTGTCAACTTCATCTGCTTTCCTGTGTAAATAATCTCTCCCTTCATTTCTGGTTTTTTTTTTTACCTCAAAATCAAAACTAGAATACTTAGCATGCTCTACCTTGTAATTTTCTTTACTTTCTCGAAAACTCTCAACAATAAATTTCTGTCTTTATCTCCCTTTTATAGTATCCCAAGTATCATTTGATATCCATGGCTTTCTCCTTGAAATTGCATATCCCAAAACTTCACTACCAACTGACTGATATATGTTCTTAATATCACGCCATGCTTCATCAATTTTCTGCTCTTCTATATTTAGTTGCAAAAGTTCTCTGTGATCGTCTTCCAGAAGCTTAGTTGTATCAAACCTATTTCTGTTGGGAGCTTTCAGTTTTAATTTCAGTGTGGCATTAAGGAGCTGGTGATTACCACTAATATCTGCTCCTCTATAACTTCTTACATTTCTCAAAGTCCTCCTTATCTTTTCATTATTGGCTCTGTGATCTTATTGATTTTTGTAATTGTCACGTGGCGAAGTCCATGTATTTTTGCGGACGTCTTTGTGGTGGAACAGAATATCTCTAATGTCAAGATTTTTTGATGAACAGATATTTATAAAATGTGGTCAGTTGCAACTTTGCCAAGACCCTAAACACCCATCTCATTCTCATTAACTTGATTATTCCTTCCAACTTTAGCATTGAAGTCACCAATCACAGTTTTCATAGCTCTCTTTGGGATGTCATCTGTTGCACTACTGGTCATCTTTCCTTTCTTCCCTGGAATAATTTGTTGGTGCATAGCAAATGTGATACACATATTGTACTGCCTTGATTTAAACTTTGCAGTACCAAACTAATATTTACAGCTCTCCACTCACTTAAAGTGTTTTCTGCCCTTGGTGTCATCATCATTCCTAACCCTCCTTTTCTAACTCCATCTGTTCTTCTCGAATAATTATATATAAATTTATATTGCCTTTGTCTAATGTTTCCCGGCCAATCCCCTTATACCATGTTTCACTTGGGGCAAAGATATCCAAACAATATTTCATAAATTCATTCTCCACTTGTTATATATATATATATATATATATATATATATATATATATATTTATATATATACAGTGTATATATGTATATATATGCATATATATATATATGTATGTGTGTATATATGTACATATATATCCATATATATGTATATACTGTATATATATAAATATATATATATATATATATATATATATATATATATACTGTATATATATACATATATATCCATATATATATGTATATAAATATATATATATATATATATATATATATATATATATACATATATATATATATGTATATATATTTTGGGTGGATGGATGGTGTGAAGAAAGCTCTGGGTGATAGGAGGATAGATGTGAGAGAGGCAAGAGAGCGTGCTAGAAATAGGAATGAATGGCGAGCGATTGTGATGCAGTTCCGATAGGCCCTGCTGCTTCCTCCGGTGCCTTAGATGACCGCGGAGGTAGCAGCAGTAGGGGATTCAGCATTATGAAGCTTCATCTGTGGTGGATAATGTGGGAGGTTGGGCTGTGGCACCCTAGCAGTACCAGCTGAACTCGGTTGAGTCCCTGGTTAGGCTGAAGGAACGTAGAGTAGAGGTCCCCTTTTTGTTTTGTTTTATTGTTGATGTCGGCTACCCCCCAAAATTGGGGGAAGTGCCTTTGGTATATGTATATATATGTATATATATACACATCTATATATATACACATATGTATATATATAAAATATATACATATATATATATATATATATATATATATATATATATATATAGTACTTTGGCATGTTACTTTACATTTTTATGTATAAACAATATCTTACCATCATCCAGAAATCAAAGAGAGCATCATGGTGGACGAACTGAACTCCAGATAGTTTGGAGGAGAGAGAGAGAGAGAGAGAGAGAGAGAGAGAGAGAGAGAGAGAGAGAGAGAGAGAGAGAGAGAGAAGTACGTGCGAATGCATGTGTATAAGCATACATTATATTCCTCCTCACGTCGATTTGCAATAGAGCCCACCCCTCTGCCCTCTGCACATGGGTTCCCCTCCAAAATATTCATGACTGGTTAACTCGTAAGGGAAACAACATTCAATTGAATACCTATACGAAATTGGTTCCGTTGTGTGGTATCTGGTGTTCACTCGGTTCATGATTATAAGAGATTTTGTTTCAAAGTTTTATTAGATACAATTGTCTGTGTTAGGATATATATTGATTTATGATATTATCGTTACAATAGTCTTTGATTATTATGGTGATACATTTTTGTATTGAACATTTTTAATATGACTAGGCTTGCATATGCGGTCCCCTTTAGAACGCATTGGAAATGGAGCTTAGACTTGAGCATTCAGTTCAGATATTTGGGATATAATTTATCATAGTTTTCATTTAAGATGTCTAATATGATTGTGAAAACCCTTCACAAATAGGATGATAAGCCTATATAAAAATCAAATATTTTGAAGAAATAAGGAAAGTGTAGGGCAAAGACCTTCATGAAATTTTCGTAATTTAAATGCTTTTTTCTCTCAAATTGGAAAGATAATAGGGCCATCTCTTCAAATAATATCATATAATAGGGCGTGTCTCTTGTATATTTAATATGATCACAATCAACATCACCCGGTATTAGTCCATTGCAAGGCCTCAGACACGTCCTTCCATTTCAGTCTGGTTATGGTCTTTTTAATCCAAATTTTCTTAGCTCGTTAATCCATCATCATCTCTTCCTTCCCTTGCTTCTATTGCAATATTTACGGATCCATTCTGTTATTTATGTACACCTATTTATCATCTCCTATTCGCATTAGGTGGCCTGCCCATGTCCATTTTATTTCTTACAATTTGTTTGAATATCCTCTACTTTGCTCTCGTATCCTTGTTACTCCTTTTAGTGTTAGTCCCATCAACATTCTTTCCATAGATCTTTGAGTTGTAACTAGCTTATGTTCTGAGGCTTTAATAAGAGAAAGTGGTATTTTACTTATCATAATCTCATTTTCCTTACCAAAAACTCTCCATCCTATACTTATCCTTTTAATTTTTGGCTCATGCCCTGGGAAAACAATTACGGTCTATCCTAAGTACATATATTTGTTAACAATTTGTAGAAGTTCGTGTGTAACACTTATTTGATATCTCTGCATCTTACATTGGACATATTCTAGTTTTGCTCATTTTCATAATCAGTCCTACATTGTACCTCCCTATTTCCTGTCATTGTTGATAATTCTCCCCATTTTTTTCATAAAAACCCATATCTAGGATGCCATAGGTAACGGATGTTAATGCCTTATCTAAGTCTACATAAGGGGAATTGTCATTAGCAATGGTGTTTACCTATAGTAAGGGAATTGCATCTTTCTTTACTGTTGCTACGTGATCCTGCATTCGTGGGGAAAACTCAGTCCTCGAGCGAAAAGTTGCGACATTTTCAAATTCCTTACCATTCAAGGTTATGTGACATCACCTGCAGTTATGCTCACTGTTAACATAGTCTGCTTAGTTTTCACTACTTCATCAGTTATTCCCAAGCTAGTGGCCTGGCCCTCCTACTATCTATCTATCTATCTATCTTCGTTCTGTCCTCTTCATCATTAAACTTAAGCTTGCTAGAAGCAAAAACCCTACAATATATATATATATATATATATATATATATATATATATATATATATATATATATATATATATTGTAGGGTTTTTGCTTCTAGCAAGCTTAAGTTTAATGATGAAGAGGACAGAACGAAGACTTCTAATCATCTTACAACTTTATTCTGTGAACGAACGTTTCAGGAATATACTCCCATTGTCAGGGCTACATAAAAAAGGAAATTATGTGCAGATTTAAAATTAATCAGATATTACAATTTATGCTTAAAGTGCTTCTGTAGTAAAGTATTCAGTAAAACAAATAGTACAATATCTAAGATATATAACATAAATCTTTGGTGACTGATTGAGGTCCTTTACAACCAAAACACTACTAAAGACGCGTGTGATAAAAACAAGAATATCAATGCAATATTTACCGAGGTCCTTCACTTTTAAAACACTAATAAGAACACTTATGATAAAAACAGGAATATCAGCGTAATATTTACATAGATATATGAGCTGTTGGAATTACTTTCATAAGATGGGGTTTCAAACTAAAAATTTGAAAAAAAAAATTATCGAAGGAAATGTTGTAAGTGCTAGAAACAAGAAAAGCAAAACAGATCAACAAGGGAGGGAGAGGAGTTTATAATAAGCAGTTAGGCAATATATAATTGTGTGGAGGTGGTTTGATTGTTTAAGGAAGGAGACAGTTTCTAGATGTAGAGAGTTCCTAAGAGAAGACGCGAAGGGCAGTCGGATGTTTGGGAAAGGATTTCGAAATGGTTGTACTGAATATGGGTTTTAGATGAATTTGAATGATTTCTTATAGATGAAAATTCTTTTGATTTTAATATGGAGCTAGTGCGATGACTGACACCTGTATGGGAATCGATGCAGACCTTCAGCAGCCATCGTGTGGACCCGATATAGTTTTCAAAATTACATTTTGTATAAGTATATATACAAAAAAGGACCGCATTAACTCCGGGAGGGTGTCCTTGAACCTGAAAAGTTTACTAATATATATATATATATATATATATATATATATATATATATATATATATATATATATATATATATGGAGGTAGTAGGTTGGCCAGGGCACCAGCCACCCGTTGAGGTGCTACCAAAAGAGAGTTATGGGGTCCTTTGACTAGCCATACAGTACTACATTGGACCCTTCTCTCTGGTTACGGTTCATCTTCTATTTGCCTACACACTCATTGAATAATCTGGCCTATTTTTTACATAATTTCCTCTGTCCTCATACACCTGACAACACTAAAATTAACAAACAATTCTTCATCACCCAAGGGGTTACTGCACTGTAATTGTTCAGTGGCCAATTTCCTCTTGGTAAGGGTAGAAGAGACTCTTTAGCTATGGTAAGCAGCTCTTCTAGGAGAAGGATACTCCAAACTATTGTTCTCTAGTCTTGCGTCGTGCCATAGTCTCTGTACCATGGCCTTCCACTGTCTTGGGTTGGAGTTCTCTTGCTTGAGGGTACCCTCGGGCACACTATCTTATTTCTATTACTCTTGTTTTGTTAAAGTTTTTATAGTTTATATAGGAGGTATGTATATTAATGTTACTGTTCTTGAAGTATTTTAATTTTCCTTGTTTCCTTTCCTCACTGAGCTATTATCTCTGTTGGAGCCGTGGGCTTATAGCATCCTGCTTTTCTAACTAGGGTTGTAGCTTAGCAATTAATAATATATATATATATATATATATATATATATATATATATATATATATATATATATATATAAACTTTGCGAAACCAGTTTCAAATAATAGGCATCAATAAGCACACAATTCCTCTATTGCTATATTAACTCAGATACTCAAATAAATACATTACAACGATGTCCAAATTGTCTTAAAAATAATTACCTTCTCAAAGACAGAGAGGGAGGGAGAACTTTTCTTTTTTCTCTTTTAGTTAATCCCATCCTCCTCTCCCCTCATAACGGCTACAATAAGATTTCACGATCAGTTTGTTCGGTAACTTCGTAGAAAGGGATAATGATGAGTAGCTGAGAATACCTTGTTCTCTCTCTCTCTCTCTCTCTCTCTCTCTCTCTCTCTCTCTCTCTCTCTCTCTCTCTCTCTCTGCCATATAGTTTGGCGCCGTGTTTTTTTTTTTTTGCGCTAAGACTGAAATATCAAAGGCTTTCTACAATGTAGAAAAGGGTGTTTCTAACGATGTAACCCCACCAATCAAAGGCACCCTGATAAACCATGGTGAAGATGCCATCTTCTACCATTTGTAGAGATTTCTACCAATTTCAGGCTTAAGCCAGGAAACATATTCGATATGGTAATGTCATTTTCAGCACTCAAGTTCTATGAAGACAATGGAGAGACAGC
>NC_090750.1:98899225-98926725 GCF_036898095.1 Palaemon carinicauda
CCACCTATCTCTTGTGCTGATTCCAAAGCAAATTTTTTTTAAATTACCGTTCATTTTGTATTGCCAAACTAAACTCATCAGGTTTTTCATTCATTACCCAAGTGTTTATTTTCTTTCCTACAATAAATCTTTCTCTCTCTCTTTTTCCTTACGTCTAAACAAATTTTGAATCTCACCATTCTATGATCGCTTGAGTTTAACTTGTTTAACAATTTTACATCTTTAACTAAATTTACCTTTTCACTGAGAGTAAAATCTATTTCATTTTTAGTTTCTCCATTTGGAATTCCCCATGTCGATTGTCTATTTAAAAAAAAAAAAAAAAACGCGTTCATAAATTCAAGATTATTTTTTTCCGCAAATTCTACAAGCATGACTCCTCCTTCATTCCTTTTGCCTACGCAAAATTTACATATGGTTGATTCTCCTTTCTTCTTTTGACCTACTTTAGCATTGAAATCACCCAAAACGAATGTAAATTGATTCTTATATTTGTTTCATAAAAATTTTCTATTTCTTCTTCTGTGTGGGATGTTGTTGGTGCATAAGTTTGAATGGCCTTCTAATTATACTTCTTATTTAGTTTGATAGGTAATCCTGCAATTCTATCACCAGTTTTATGAAATTCTTTTATGTTACTTGCAATATTTTTATTATTAAGAAAACCCGCTTCATTTTCTTTGTTTCTTTCATGTCCTATGAATCAAAATATATAGCCCTCTTCTACTCTTATATAGGATTCCCCAGTTTCTATAATTTATTCAGGAGGGTTATGGGTAAAAAATGACCATACGCTTCTTTAATGGAAGAAAATTAAGAAATACCACCCTTAGATATGGATTGGCTAGAAACTTATATGATTTCTGAAGATTAATATTTCTGATAATCATCTCAAGAATCGAAGCGAACATGAACAATTTTCAATCAAGAGGTATAGCTATTATTATTATTATTACTATCCAAGCTACAACCCTAGTTGGGAAAGCAAGATGCTATAAGCCCAGGGGCTCCAACAGGGAAAAATAACTATCTAACTATCTAATCATCCAAAATATAATGAAATAATTCTGGGTACCAGTCCATCTTTCAATCCAATAAAAGCTCCTCAAACCTTGTCTTGGGTAATACACATTTATCTAACTTTGCGAAAGAGGAGAATTCCTAAATCCAAAGGTTTATATATTTGTATTGAATTGATTTATGGCGATGTTCATAGTATGAATATTGTCATTGTATTGAAAATGGGATTACATCCTTTTTTTATTCCAGATAAATAGCAATGAATGAGTTTCTAGCTGTTACATATGTCACATGTCATTAAAAGAGAATGAGAAGCTAAAAGATTCAACAGGACATAAGTAACATTAATCAAATTTTCTAGCTCTATGTTGAAATCTGATCTCTAATAAGTATGTATTTTATTCAGTAGTGTTTATTAATCTTCTCTATAATGTCACCAATCATGCATCTCAAAAAACCCAGACATGCAGAAGTGCCCTATCAAAATTTGACAAAGAAAGTCTGTGGAAAGAGTCGCGTATTTTTTGGAAGACCTGTAAGGTCTTATAGACTGAAAGTAGTGACAGACTTGAGAGTCATTTTTTTAAAATCATCGTATCAATTAATATGTAGTGATGTGGGCAGGATTGCAAAGCGAGAATAATATAAAATATCCTTCTGTATCCAGTTTCTGAGGGAGACTGAAGATAAACCTACTAATTAAATTTCATCTAAGTTATACCACAAGAGGACATTTTCTTCTTTGCTTTAATATATCCAGAATGGGTTGGCTGAGAAGAAGCAGTTTATATTAGTTTGTGATTTAGTTAATATTTAGAACCATTAGTACACAAGTGTTAGAGGAGATAGGGCAGATATCCCACACTTCACTGCTCAAATTCTTATCAGCAAGTTAAAAGACATATGGGCGATGAAATCAAGACACACATCGTAGACAACCGAAAAGGTACTTCATCCATGGCTCTGCTCTTCCAGAAAACTATGCCAAGGCTCACATGCCTAAGGATACTACTCAATATGGGGAAGATAATAAGCCAAGAAAGGTGGCTCTTCATCCTAGGTCACAGATAATGAAGATCTTAAAGATTAAGACCACAAATCCTTCAGCAGTTTAAAATATGAAGATAAGTGACCAGATATGCCAATATAGATGGAGCTGCTCTTTATAAACGTACTTAGTGGCATAACAACATTCTTGTGAATGTTTTAATGTTGAACAGACTGATTGATATGTCTTTCTTCATAAGTAATATACGGCAGATCTATTTAAACGTTGATACTGATCTTAAGATATTTTTTATTAGTTATTCATTACTTCTCCTGTATTTTATTTATTTCTTAATTTTCTTTCTTCATTGGGTCTTTTTCCGTTTATTATTATTATTATTATTATTATTATTAATATTATTATTATTATTATTATTATTATTATTATTATTAATATTATTGTTATTATTATTATTATTATTTGCTAAGCTGCAACCCTAGTTAGAGAAGCACAATGCTATAAGCCCGAGGGCTCCAACAGGGAAAATAGCCCAGTTAGGAAACAAAACAAGGAAAAATAAAATATTTCAAGAACAGTAACATTAAAATGAATATCTCCTATATAAACTTTAAAAACTTTAACAAAACAAGAGAAAGAGAAATAAGATTGATTAGTGTGCCCGAGTGTACCCTCAAGCAAGAGAACTCTAACCCAAGACATTGGAAGACCATGGTACAGTGGCTACGGCACTACTGAAGACTAGAGAACAATGGCTAGATTTTGGAGTGTTCTTCTCCTAGAAGAGGAGCTGCTTGCCATAGCTAAGGAGTCCTCTCTACCCTTACCAAGAGGATAGTGGCCACTGAACAATTACAGTGCAGTAGTTAACCCCTTGGGTGAAGAAGAATTGTTTGGTAATCTGTGTCGGCAGATTTATAAGGACAGAGGAGAATATGTAAAGAATAGGCCAGACTATTCGGTGTGTGTATGTGTGTATAGGCAAAGGGAAAATGAACCGTAATTAGAGAGAAGGATCCAATGTAGTACTGTCTGGCCAGTCAAAGGAACCTATGAGTCACTAGCGTCCTGATTTTCTAACGGGTTGTAGCTGAGCTAATAATAATAATGATAATGATAATAATGATAATACAATTTACCAAAGAGTAATATAGATGGTATCAGATGTCGTACATAACATCATGCACAATAAAGTCTAGTTATGGAAGCACTCTACAATGAGTAATGGGTTACTACAGTAGTTTATCTAGCTCAATTTGGGAGTGGGTAAGTAGTGTTGGGAGGGCATAACCCACCACGAAAACTGATAGGTTAAACTCTGTTGAATATTTTCCAGTTATTTTCAGTTTGTTACTTCAATTATTGATCTACGTTAATTTGTGGCCCTTTCTCGTGACAGACATCTATTTCCTTGGAACACCATGTTTGTAGATTTTTGCTGTGTTCAGAAAAAATCAAGTACTTCTCCACCTTGTTTGACCCGCTTGGAATTCCAAATGCCCCAAATTATAACTTAAGAAATAGATATCTGTTTGAGGCACGGGGTGGGGATGGCAGGTTCATCCTTGCGAAGATTCTTGGACATGATGTGTCCTACCATGCGAGCGGAATTTTTAGATTTATTTCAGAAGCAGGTCTTCTGAAAACTATTTAACTATTATAATGACTTCTTAACTTTTATGGTTTCAATTGAATTCTCTTTTATTTTTTATATAAAATAAGTCATCGGCGTCAAAGACCTTAGATGTCAGGATGCCTGAAAACTTTAAATCAATCAGTCAATCATTCCAAATCAATCAATCAATGACCTGTTTGGGCTTCTGTTCCATTATATATATAATTTTAAGAAAAAGATTGTATTTGCTATACACTCATATAACGAATTTCGGGTGACGTGTATTTATAATTATTAATCTTATATGTGTGTGAATAGAAAATTAATGAAGTTTCCGTTAAAAAAAAAAAAAAAAAAAAAAAAAAACTTTTTATACGTATAAATTTAATGTATATGATAATGTATATTATTTTTTCTGTAGAAGTTTCCAGAAAATTCCATTTATCTTTGAATATTTTCTCGTTCTAAATTAGTTGTGATCATAATAGTTTTGCATCTCTTTCACCACATTTGCTGCGATACGACGTTTATGGTAGTTTCATGCAAGTGAAGCGGATACTGGTTTATTTATTTGCATTAAACTACAGGAATTTCGCCCTAAATTACAGTATACGTAAGGCACAATATTGTTCACAGGGCAGAGAGACTCCAGTGGTTTTTCCACTTGAATGTTGATTTCCCAACAGGCACAGAGGCATTAAAATTCATCCTTTGGAGTTCTCCCCCTCCCCCTTTCTTTTCCCGCAATGGTCGTCCTCTCTCACTTATTAGTCTTCGATTATCTTTGTATTTGGCGAAGGCATCAAGAGTTTCCTTTTCATAGTTTCCTCTAACTGAGGCTCACTTTTGTATGCGTATCATTGATTTTTATCTTTCTTCGTGGCTGAATGGAATCCTCACTGTCATACCGACCTCGGAATCAGAGTCTCGAGGCGAAATCACTCAAAGACAATAACTTCTGACCGGCCGCGAATCGAACCCTGGTCCAGGATGCTTGTATGACAGTGACGATACCATTGAGCCACGAAGAAAGATAAAAGTCAATGGTATAGAAAGGGAGCGTATGTAATATGAGGCAGGTTTGATGATGAGATATTGGGGATAATTTTTCAACAAATAAAGGCCTTTAGATGAATGAATATCATGGTGGCATCCTTGATTCCGTTGCATATAATTTTGATGACGTCATCAAAAGGGCCGTTTACTTTGAATATTACAATTAACGGAAATTCCTAATTTTTTTATCCAATTTCAATTATGTGTAGCTCCTTATAAAGGGAATGTTATATACGACGAAGAAGATATAAACACATATTTTTGTACTATGAAGGATTTTTTTTTTTTACTAAAAAGCTTTCAATATAATTCCACATGATTGTTAATTCTGTTTAGTATAAATCACGATATCACTTTTATACAGCAAACAAAATAATTTTTCCTCTTCTTGTAAAGATTATTTTTTGGTTTTATGTCAGATGTGAAATAATTTTTCCTCTTCCTATAAAGATTATTTTTTGGTTTGATGTCAGATGTGAAATATGAAATAAATCGCGATATCTCTTTATAGCGCAAACACTAATTTTCTCTCTTATAAAGATTATTTTTTGGTTTTATGTCAATTGTGAAATATGAATGAAGGAAATAGTGATATTGTAAAATAAAAATGGAATATATGGATGATGCAAGTGTACCCTCATCAGAAAAGAGAGAGAGACGTAAGCCTGCAATCAGTATAATTGCGAAATTATGTTTACGATGTCAGTCTCTAAACAAAAGAAACTTTAGTTGAAAATTCAAAATGTGCTGAAAAACTGGTTGGCAGTACAAATATTCGAAGTGACTGTAATAATGAAAATTAAAGGCATGTATCTCAATATCTCAAGGACAAATCTGTTAGAATTAATGAAGAGCAATGTGAAATGGCATCTTTCTTGCTATAAAAGATGTACCCACAAAGGAAGGCTAGAAAAACTCCAAAAGAAATACAGAAAAAAGTCGCAAATAAAGTAAAGTAAGATGATGGTAGCAGTATTACCTCAGAACTAAAGAGTGCGACTCGTTTCTTATGTAACAACCAAACCTAAAACTAGAAAAAGTTGTATGATTCTGTGAAGCAGGGTACTAATGCAGAATGGAAACTTGAATTAAGTGGATGTATTGACCCAAGAGAATATTATTCCTATCATATCACACGCCACAGGGAGTGCTTCAGCAGAAATTTGGGCAATGCAATGATAAAACCTGGGTATTTGCCAATTATTCCAGAATCATGGTAATCAGGTAGAATTTATTGATTCATTGGTGTAAGTCTTATTATAGTTTATATATGACATATCTGTTTTGACGTTGTTACTGTTTGTAGAATGATTTATTGTTAATATGTTCTCATCATTTATTTATTTCCTTTCTTCACTAGGCTATTTTTCCATGTTGTAGCCCTTGGGGTTATAGCATCTTGCTTTTCCAACTAGGGTTGTACCTTGGCTAATAATAATAATAATAATAATAATAATAATAATAATAATGTAAGCTTTACTGTCAGGGAAAGGTGTCACAATGAAAGACGCAGATACCCGTTACCGTGGAATGCCACTCCAAATGTGTCAAAGAGACCGATATTCCTTGAATTGAAAATGAACTTTTTATCTGGACTTACTTGAGTGTTTACGGCTCCTGAGTCGCTACCTCCGCCACCACCGCCCGCCACCTAGAATAAATCATGCTGAAGTCAGTCTGTGATGTTTTGATTTTGCATTCAGAGGAAGCCTTCAACCTCAATAATATTATTTGTTAAGTTCTCAAAAGTTTGCGGAAAATGATCATGAAAAAAGGAGAATTGGATGTTCTTGGGTTCAGTTACTAAAAATGGCGGTTGATAACTGGGAAAATTTTTTTACAGACCGGGTGTAAAATACGATAATTTACAACAAAAATAGACTCTATTCCACGAACTTTAATATATGGATGTCAATGAGAAAGGCAAACTGCATTGCTGTGAAAAAAAAAAATAGACAAACTCGTCAATTTCACCTTCAACAAAAAAAGACTGAAACATTGCTACAAATTGGGTTTTGACAAAGAAAATTAATGTTGGCACTTATAATTTGATCTAAAAGAGTTATTCGGGAAACAGGAGTTATCTAATGTTCCACGATCATTCTTTCATGATGATACAACCATGAATCTGTCAACAAAAACAAGTAAGTACATGGAGCTAATGATGCTACAAGTAGTTAACCCTTTACAACACACAAGTGGAAATAAAGAGAAAATTCATCAAACAGAAGTACCAAGAAACATTTCATCAAATTTTTCTGTTGCAATGGTTGATGAGATGGCAGAACTTAAATCTCTACAAAAGTCAAAAGGCATAATAACTCGCAAAACTCAGACAGGAGCATTTACAAGGAAAGTATTAGGTAAATACCGGAAATATAATTAATTACATATAATTTTCTGTGGTTGTGTGAAAATTCGATAAAGAGCAATACAGGAGAAAAGAGACATCATGGTATTACACCAGTGAAACCCAGAATTATAGACAGCATCGTCATCACAAATGTGAATATGAAATAAAGTTGCTAACTCACTCTCATGGCAAAGATGAATTATCAGCTTATATTTATCAAAACATCGTCCATTACGCAGAAGAGAAAAGTATAAACCTTGCGGTAGCAGCGCGTACAGAAGTAGCTTCTTCCAATTGTAACCTAGACTTTTTTAAGAGTACACAAGAAGCCGATAGAAAAAAGATTTCTCATGCAGTAGAGGCTACAGAAAGAGGTGCTAACAGACTATTTATCTTCACTCCAGGTACTGATGTTCCGGTACTTGCTGTAAGACAATGGTCAAACCTACATGACAGTCCTTCATCATGGCAAATTTTAAAACGAAAATTTCAATTTCTGAGATATTGTCATCATTGGGCACTCTGAAAGTATCTGCATTTCTAAGTCTTTCAGACTGTGACACAACTGGTGCCTTGGACGGTGAGGGCAAACTATCTTACAGGAAGGCATTTAATATAGCATCTAAGGAAGCCTTGGAAGCATTGGCGACACCTGGAACAATTGAAAAAATCCTTCTGACGTAGTTCTATAGGAACTTGAAAACTTTATTTGTCAATATTAACAAACTATGGCCAAGTATAGACAAACTATAAGAACTTCGATGGTATATGTTTTCAAAGAAACAGATACCCTTGGAAAGTGAACCGCCCACTAAAAGTGCAGTAGTACCTGCACTTAAGAGAGTAAATTATCTGGTCATGATATGGAATAAGATATTGAGGCAAAACCAACGCTTGCATCCCCCATTGGTCTTGGATGGGACATAATTAATGGACAAATATTGCCAAGTGTCTGTGATTTCCCTTGTCCTCCTAATAACATCCTTCATCTAATCAGGTGTAACTGTATGAATAGTCTATGTAATCCCTCATGTAAATACTTAGCAGATAACTTAACATTTTCAGAAATGTGCTTAGATGAAGTGAATTATGAGCTTTATAACAATGATCCTAAATTTACACCAGAGATGATTGAGTGACAGTGAAGATGACTTTACAGATACTGCTTAACAAATATTGTTATATCTTTTCATTTACTTGATTACTTAGCAACAGATTGGTGAATTATTTTTCAACATATTAATTTGCATAAAAATGTTTGATTTCCCACTGATATCATTCTAGCTATAAATTGGCTTTGTTAATTTTCCAATATACTTTATAATATTTACAAAGAATCATAAGAACTAGCATTTATACATTATTTAGTGATGTTGAAAGAAGTGTTTTTTCGTGTTAAACATCTATCACTGACTTCATCATGGTCATATTGATATTAAAAATTACTAGTATTTTCATTCTTTCCTTTCAATATGATCACGAACTATTAATTGGTAGAATCTTCCATTCTTCACTCATCTATAATGAGATGAAAATTTTCGTTTTCTAATTATATTTGTAGGACTAAAATAGTATTGATTGTGCTCTTTGTTGAACTGTCTGCGCGTATAGGGGTCAGCTTCTTCATCCCTTTCCACCTCCCTCATTATTGATTTTTATCTAGTACTCACATTAACGTAAATTTAAGTTAAATTTTATTTTTCTGAAAAATCTCGGATAAATAGTATTAGCTAATTTTTGCAAAATATTTTAGCATACAACAAATCTAAATGAACTATTAGTTATTGTCAAGTAATGAGGTACATTGAATGAGTTTTTGGCTATAATTTAATACCTTTTTGTATCACATTTGACAAATTATTTCGGGTTACTATTGTATGAAACTAGGCACTGCGAGCTTTTCTTCTGAATTATTCAAGGGTTTCATCTCTAATAGGTTACAATAATAGTTTGCTCGAAAATGTAAAATTTTGTCGTTATTTTGGGATTTTTTTTTTTTTTTTTTTTTTTTTTTTTTTTTTTTTTTATAATTTGTACCGATTCGTAATCCTCGTAATCTAGTATTTTCGTTCTTATTTGGATGTTTATTTTCAAAATAGGTTCCAATTCACACATCTATTATAAAACATGCATCTCATATTTCTAGCTCTCAAGTTCCATTTATACACCTCCACCCTGTCGCAGGCTACATCTGCCGGCCCTTCATATAATACACATAACCTAATATGAGCATTTGGTTATTATTCTGGCAAAGGTAATAAAACGCGACACTTGCTGGCGTAGAAAAAAACTCAGTAAATGAATGCAGTTCCATTGTTCTCCGACAGATTTTCATTTCAGTGCAAAAGTGACTAAATGGAAGAGTTCGTTGCTCGCCAGAGAGATTGTAGGCTATATATTTAGAGCGCTTTTTGTCAATATATTTTTTTATTAATTTTTCTGTATCATGATTTATTATCGGTGGTAATAATAGGTTTCCACAGGTTCCCTCTCAATTTAATTGATAATATTTATAATTTACGTCATATTTCATTTAGACTTCAATTTAGCTTGCATTTTCTCGATATACTTTTTTTTATTTCTATTTCTTGATGATTATAATTGCAACATTTAGATTAGTGTGTGGTCTTATTATCTCCTCCGCTTAACTATTTCAATTTATAATGATTTTGTTTTCAGTTCGTCTCCTTTCACAAATGGTATTTCTTTTCCGACATTACAACAATCATAATATTTCTTTGGATCGGATTTGAGAAAGTTTCTTCTCTTGAACGAGGATTTATTCCGTAATAAGATTAGTGACCTATGCAAATTTTGATCTTATGCTGAGAGGAACAATTGAAATCAGCGATTTTAAGGATATTTTCAGCATACATGCTTAATCGACACCGTTAAAAATTTGCCGTAGAAACGGTGAAAATCCTGGAATAAATGTTGCCAGGGATTTACAGATTTAAAAACGGATATATTGACGTAAAGGTGTGCTATAACGGTCACCATCCCCTAAAAGATAATAACAAAATAGTGTAAAAATTACGGTCGCCTGTATTTTACTGAAATACAGCTGAAAATAGTATATTTTACTGAGTATATCCGATTAAAATTGCAATTTTTTCAACAGTGAGGTTATTATGATTATTATTAAAAAACAGAAACATTCTCACTGAAAAAAAAAAAAAACTCATTAAATTGTAAAGTAGGCTCCAACAGCGTGGAATGTTCAATATGAAAAAATTATACCATACCTACATACATACATCAATGTTATTAATGTAAATGGTAGTTTATAATATTCTTGACGCTTAAATGTAATTGAACCACAATTCTTTTTTTTTTTTTTTAATTTCAAGAAAGTATTCGTGATGTTTAAATTCGAGTGTAAATCAATTCCATTCCGTGTAGGCTAGTAAAAGAATATTTGAATATTTGTTGGACTAGTCTATACAAAGCTGTACAACTGTTAGACTTTAATCGGAATATTTTTGCTAAAGTGAATCTATTTCATGCTTAAGGAGGAAGTACGTTCTGGATGATAGGAGGATAGATGTGAGAGAAGCAGGAGAGCGTGCTAGAAATAGGAATGAATGGCGAGCGATTGTGACGCAGTTCCGGTAGGCACTGCTGCTTCTTCCGGTCGCCTTAGATGACCGCGGAGGTAGCAGCAGTAGGGGATTCAGCGTTATGAAGCTTCATCTGTGGTGGATAACGGGCGAGGGTGGGCTGTGGCATCCTAGCAGTACCAGCCGAACTCGGTGAGTCTCTGTCAGGCTGGGAGGAACGTAGAGAGGAAAGGTCACTTTTTTTCTGTTATTTGTTTGATGTCGGCTACCCCCCAAAATTAGGGGAAGTGCTTCGGTATATGTAAGTATGTACGTCACTTTCATGAAAAGGTAGATGTAAGCATGATATGGAATTGTATGGGTGGAAAGGGAAGCTGGTAAAATCTTGATTTGGGTCGACCATTGTGTTTCGTTTTAAAACTAAACATGCAGAACATGGGCCGTCTCCAACAAAATACCTCACAGAATTGAAGATAATGACTTCATGCTTAGTGAAATTTTTTAATATTAAGCGCTTTGGACTGCTGGTAGATTGTAATATAAGTTTTTTTCCAGAATATCTGAGTCAACTTAAAAGGGCCTCAAAAATATTTACTACCTTATATAACCATTTATTAACAACAAAACAAAGACCTGAAAATGCTGCAGGAATATTATAAATTACTAAAAGATAAATGTAGATTGAACAGTTTTCAACATCCTCATAAAATTTGGTCAATTTCTGTTTTCGGGTCAAGTTCTAAGAGGTGAAGAAAGAGAGAGGCCGAAAATGTCGTCTCTATTAGATTTGGTTGTTTTAAACTTCAGAGAGTCAATTAGAATAATCAGTTTTCTAAAATGCCCTAACTTAGAGTTCTCCAGGTATACGGCTTAAGTAGTTTCAAGAATAATAACAACCAGACTCGAGGTGGCAATAGAGTCATCCATCCATATACCAAGGCTCTTCCCCCAATTTTGGGGGGTAGCCGATATCAACAAATGAAACAAAAACAAAAAGGGGACCTCTACTCTCTACGTTCCTCCCAGCCTGACAAGGGACTCAACGTAGTTCAGCTGGTACGCCTGCATGTACAATCCTGTGAGACATCGGCAAGAGTCATACCCACAAAAAAAAAAAAAAAAAAAAAAAGAAGCCAAAGGATTGAATTGGGATCATTCACAAAGGTATAAGTTTATTACATATTTAAAGAGGATATACACCTTTTACAATGATTTCACTTAGAGCAACAAAGTGGCATGAAGCAGGTTGCACTTGACATATTTTACATAATCCCAATTTTACATCTCAATTGAAACTCGCCTCTGCTGAATCGTGAGAAATCTCAAAATGATCGTATTCAGGCAGAGCATGGTTCCAAATTATGCAATTGCTTTCTATCAACAGATTAAGGCACAACTTAATGACATTAACAGGAGGTTACGTATATGTTAGGATTAGTATTTAAACCGAGTAACAAAGAACCGATTATACAGAGTTCTTAACGCTTCTTATCTTCTAAGCAATTCAAACAATAAATTGTATTAGATTACGCAATTATATCAACAATTGAGTGCCATAAGCAATCCAAACTCAAAAAAATGGTAGTAGGCTTTGAGAGTTACTGTAATGCTTGAGCAATTTAAATACAGTTAAGTTATATATCAAGTTCGGAGACGTATGCGGTATTAGTAGCCAAAGGTTAAATATAACTTTGGATGTGTTTTGTGAAGGACATCGCAGCTGTACCTCTGCGATACAAAACTCACCTTATATTTAATCCACCCACCCCTTTTGGGTTTCTGGTACGTGTTATACGGCTGTGTCACGGGATACATCACAAAACGTTGTTCCCAAAATGTCCTCGTAAGTTTTATTCCAGCTGTGAACAAGTTGTGGAATGATCTTCCTAATCGGGTAGTTGAATCAGTAGAACTTCAAAAGTTAAAAGCTGCAGCAAATGTTTTTATGTTGGACAGGCTGACATAAGTCTTTTTATAGTTTATATATGACATATTTGTTTTGACGTTGTTACTGTTTGTAGAACGATTTTTTGTTAATTTGTTCTCATCATTTATTTATTTCCTTTCCTCTGTGGACTATTTTTCCTTGTTGGAGCCCTTGGGCTTATAGCATCTTGCTTTTCCAGTTGGGGTTGTGGCTTGGTTGGTAATAATAATAATAATAATAATAATAATAATAATAAAAGAACTTTACATTTAAATAATCGCATAAGATGTAACTAAATCAATTATTTTCCACCTGACTAAACCACTTCCGCAAAGAACCCCCCTAAGAAATAGTATCATTTCAGAATCGAATTAATCTAAAATGACTTCACTTTCTTTCTTACTGTGGCCTGATCGGTAACGTCTCTGCCTGGTGTTTCCCAGTCGGGGGTTCGAGTCCCGCTCAGACTCGTTAGTGCCATTAGGGTCTGCAACCTTACCATACTTGTGAGGTAAGGTTGGGGGTTTTGGGGGAGCCTATAGATCTATCTGCTGAGTCATCAGCAGCCACTGCCTGGCCCTCCCTGGTCCTAGATTGGGCACTGATCATATAATATATGGTCAGTCTCTAGGGCATTGTCCTGCTTGCTAGGGCAATGTCACTGTCCCTTGCCTCTGCCATTCATGAGCGACCTTTAAACCTTTAAACCAGGAAGTCGTGACTTTTCCTTCTAGAACCTTCTAAAGCATTCTAGTGTTCTTTCATCACATTAGATTTATCCCGCGCCATATACCGCATTGCATCTGTATTCGTCGTGGTATATTCAATATAAAACACAATTCATTTATGTTATGGATAAAGATATCATTGAACAATTACATAACAATAACTTAATGACAATGATAATAAATATAAATACCACTATTACTACTTATATCACCGTATGGATTTTAAATTAAGACACTTAAAAATCCTCATCACGAGAGATTATTTCTAACACACTCTAAATCAAATAACAGAAGTCGCTTAATATCATTAATATCATTCAGTATATTGAAAAAAAGAAAGTACATTGAAAATAACAGTAAACTGAAAATTTACATGTTTGTGAACTATTCTTTTCATTTAATTTAGTTCAGTATTTAGTTATAAATGACACTTCAATGATGAAGTGTTAAGAAAACGTTTCATATATAGGTTTACAGTAGTGTAGGTTCAGTTTCAAGCTTTGGCCTAAGGGATTTGCGTTTGCATCGCCACCAGCTTACTTTTCTTCTTCCTTCTATTTCTTTGTTTTATCTTTTCCTTATTTTCCCTTTTGGTATATTTTTTGCCATTTCTTCCTATTTAAATAAAACCTTTCCAATTATTTTCTTATTATCATCTTCATAAGGCTGATGTGATTTCTTAATTTTCTTCACTCTTTGAAGAGCTGTTAAAGAAAAATAGTAAGAAATGGTTAAGGTCTTCTGTCTGTACTCCGCACAGCATACACCAAACACTTTCTCCTTGATGTCTTATTCCATCATTGACTCGTAAACAGTTTGCTTTGGCTCTGTACATTATAAATGAAACTTGCCTGTTATCATAAAACAACTCTTCTCCTACACAATCTTTCTT
This sequence comes from Palaemon carinicauda, assembly GCF_036898095.1. Taxonomy (NCBI): domain Eukaryota; kingdom Metazoa; phylum Arthropoda; class Malacostraca; order Decapoda; family Palaemonidae; genus Palaemon; species Palaemon carinicauda. The sequence continues at coordinate 98,913,383 of NC_090750.1, forward strand.
CTTCGGATTCTTTGAATAGGATTCAAAATAATCATAAGTATTTTAGTAGGTTATGCTGGGCTAGCCTTGGCTTGAATGGTTGGAATATCGTTCCTTTCAGTATTGCAGAGTATGTGAAAGATTTTTCAAAATGTACATCAAGGGATAACCTGCAATCTGAGGCAGTTCAGGTGTGTACCAACACTCCTCAAAGCCTGGCCTAATCAAAGGATCCCATGTTCAACGCTTTCCCAACATAGCTGACTCATGTCGTTAGAAATTCCAGTACACCTGATCTCCAGCCGAACCGACAACAGGGAATTACAGAACCTTCCAGAAGTGTATAATTGCGCACCCTTTTTGATAACCCACATTTTTATTCACATCTTGACCTAAACCTAATCCCATCAGCCTCTTCAGCATTGACCCAAATATCAGTAGAATTAATTTTTTTTTTTATCTTATTTTTGGAATTTCGCAATTTTATGAAGTATGAGCTGTGGCTCCTTCAACTCCCTGGTATTTACTGGTTTCTTCTCCAAGAAAATACCATCCATACAATGATGTATACCTCAAAATCGATATCTGGCATCCCACACCTCCTGCATTAACATGAAATCACCACAAATGTCGTGGTAGTCAATCTTCATAGAAATAACGTTTCTTAAGTGTCTATATGGGAGATTTCCCTGATAAGTCTTCTCTTCCCATATATAGTCATGATTTTTCGGTTTAATGTTTTTTTTTTCTTTTTTTTTTTTGGATTCGTTCCGAACGTTAATGTAGTATAAGGATTTAGTTGTTTCTCCTTCTCTATTAAATCTGTAAATATATACCATCAGTTTGTTAATTGAACTAATAAACTACTTTAAATTTCTTTCACCTAAATATTTTCTATATATTGCGAGTTAATTGATAAATCTTACGTATAACTTTCATGACAAGTAGTTATTTTCGAGAAGCTGAAAAATTATATTTTCAATAACTTAGAATGAAAAATAAAATTTTATAATAGTCATGCCTAACCTACATGATTTTGAACCGGTTAAATTTTCTGTGAAGTAAGAGCCTGATAGAGGTAAAAAAATAAAAGTTCATGCTGAATTTCTAAAAGGAGATATTTTCCAAAGTGGGTCTCTGATCCCAAGATAGAAAGAATCCAGATATTAGGTGTATAATATATGGCTTATATGAATATGTATGAAAACACGTCTAAATGTGCAAAATTATCATTAATTATAGCCAAGTACAAACTTGACAACAAGCTACAATGAATTCGACAGGTATAAGAATGGGAGAGTTGTCATTAACTTTTATCTCTCTTTGTGGCTGAGTTGCTAAGTCAAAAGAACCTCAGTTTCTTCGGCCTGCGTTCGATTCCCGGGTCAACAAGAAAATATCTTTGAGTTGATTCCCCCTATATGTGTGTGATCCAGACGTAAAGAGAATCGAGATATTAGGTGGTGTATAATATAGGGCTTATATGAATATATATATATATATATATATATATATATATATATATATATATATATATATATATATATATATATATGTATATATATATATATATATATATATATATATATATATATATATATATATATGAAAAACACGTCTAACTGTGCAAAATAATCATTATTCATAGCCAAGTACGGACTTAACAACAAGCTACAATGGTGGGGTGGGGTTGATTCAGATTCTGAGTAAAAAGAAAAAAAAAGATAAAAGAAAAAAAAGATAAAAGAAAAAAAAAAGAAAACTGCATTCATCAGGTATAACTATGGGATAATCGTCATCAACGTTTATCTTTCTTTCTGTGGCTGAGTTGTTAAGTCAGTGGAACATCAGTTTCTTGGGCCCGGGTTCGATTTCCTTGCCGATCAGATCCTATTATCTTTAAGTTTATTCCCCCTTGGTTTTCTATGCCGAGATAGAGAGCATCCAGATATTTGGGGGTGTATAATATATGGCTTATATGAATATACTGTATATGAAAAACATGTATAGATTTGCAAATTTATATACATACATATATATATATATTTATATATACATATATATATATTTATATATACACACACGCACATATATATATATATATATATATATATATATATATATATATATATATTTATTTATTTATTTATATATACATATATATATATATATATATATATATATATATATTTATATATACATATATATATATATATATATATATATATATATATATATACAGTATATATATATATATATATATATATATACAGTATATATATATATATATATATATATATTTAAAATGTGTTTTCGGCTTTTACTCCTCATGCCTGGCGCATGATCTTACTGGAATTATTATGGACCGCCAGGGGTCACTTGCCTTAGTTAGATAGGCACTAGGCATCACAAGCAACTGGCTATCCTTTGAAGTATGTAGTCAATGAATCTTCTATGGATTTAGTCAGTCTAGGGAGAGCGAAAATGACAAAATGGCCCCCAGTGTAGCGGAGTGCAAAGAATCTCCCGTTTTATAAATACTAAAGAAAAATTAAGAATTGGTAATTGGATATTAGAACCATGAATCATATTGGAAGTCACAGCATATAGAGCATTATTTATGAAATATAGTTTGGATAGCTTGTCCCTGAGTGAAGCATATATATCAACCCAATAAGAACTGATGGAGCTGGAAGAGAAGGGGTAGGAATGATGATGACATCAAGAGCAGAAAAGGCATTACCGGAATGGAGAGCTGTAATTAGTAGATTGTTAATTGTAGAGTTTAAATCAAAGCAGTGCAATATGAATATTATAGTTTGCTATGAACCAACAAAGGATGCCCCTGAAGAAAGGAAAGATGAATGGTATGAAGAACTGCAGAGTGTAATACATGGTATCCCAGAGAGAGATATGAAAATTATAATTGGTGACTTCAACGCTAAATTTGGAAGGAATAATTAAGCTATAGACAATGTGATGGATGTTGATGGTCTTGGCGAAGTGGCAAATGAAAATGGGACACATTTTATAAGTGTTTTTCAACAAACAATCTTTTTGTTGGAGACACACTTTTCCAGCACAAGGACATCCACAAGTATACATGGACTTCACCATGTGCAAATACAAAAATCTACTAGATCACATGGCCGTTAATAAAGTCGGAAAGAGGAATCTCAGAAATGTAAAAATCTATAGAGTTGCAGATATTGGTAGTGATCACCAGATCATCATTACCACACTGAAATTAAAACTGAAAGCACCCAACAGAAATGTCGATAGAATACCTAGGTTTGATACAACAAAAAATCTAGAAGATGAACACTGAAAAATCTTTGCGATTGAATGTAGGAATCGATTTGCAGTCTTAGAGTCTTTTAAGAGACGAAGAGCAGACAATTAATGAAGAATGGTTTGATAATAAGAACATATATCACTCAGTTGGGAGGGAAGGTTTGGGACATGAAGTTACAAGGAGAAACCCATCGCTATCAAATGATACTTGGTATACTATAAAAAGAAGACAATTGATTGTTGAACGTTTTCATGGAAGTAATGAAAATTACAAGGTAGAGCATACTAAGTATTCTAGTATTGATAATGAGATCAAAAGAAAAGCCAGGAATGACTTGAGAAAATATTCAGACAGGAAAGCAGATGATGCTGACAAAGCTATGGATACAGGGAGTGGCTATGGTGTAAAAATTGCTCATATAATTATTAATAAAATTTTTACGGGAGCAAAGATTAGGAAACATATACCCATCAAAAAGAGAGATAGATTTATAATAACAACAGAAGATGAAGAAATGCAACGTTGGATGGAACACTTTAGTGAGGTCATGAATAGGAGATATGAAGGGAATAATTTGATTGATATGTCTGAAGCTGAGAAAGACCTTGATGTGGCCAGGAATGAATTCAGTGTGTTTAAAGTCGAAGCTATCATTAAAAAACTCAAGAGATGGAAAGCCTGTGGATATGGTGGAATAACTTCTGAGATGATATTGGCCGAAAATGAAGTTACTCCCAGATTACCTACAAGATTATTTTGTAGAATGTGACTTGAAGAGGTAAATCCTGGTGAATGGGAACTAGGAGTGTTGCTGATACTTACAAAAAGAAAAAGGAGATCTGACTGATTACAATAATTACAGAGGCATCGCACTTACGTCAGTTATCATAAAAATATATAGTAGGTCATACTCATTCTAAAGGGACTAGAGAGAAAGATTGATGAAAAGCAGAGAGATGAACAAGCAGGATTTAGAAAAGGTAGAAGTTTTACTGACCAAATTTTCATTTTAAGACCTGTGGTACAGCAATATGTACGATATAGAAATTCACGTTTGATGGCATTTGTGGACTATGAAAAAGCATTTGATAGTGTGCACTGGCCAATTTTTGGGAGAGTCTTGAGTCATTATGGAGATTCGCTCAAATATGTAAATTTGATTAGGTCTTTATGAAAATTGCAAATGCAAAGTTAATGTCCGTAGAGTCCTATCAAAGGAATTTCCAGTTAACACTGGAGTACTTCAAGGGAATATATTGTCACCTGGAGTACTTCAAGGGAATATATTGTTACCTATGTTGTTTATCCTCTTCATGGATTCTGTAATGAATAGAACAGTTTGGGATGGTGGAGAAGGATTGGACTGGATTGGTAATTGAAAGTTACCTAACCTAGAGTATGCTGATGACGCTGTCCTAGCTAGCAAAACACCACAGGATTTACAAAGCTTGCTTACCAGAATGCATGAAATATCACAGGAGATTAGGCTCAAGATAATAAGATTCGGAATATGCTATGGAAAATGAAATATCATTGGTAGGAGAAAGAATTAATGGGGTGGAATCATTTGAATAATTAGGAACTATGATCTCTAATACAGGATGTTCAGAATTTGAGTTTAATGAAAGATGTTGTTAGAATATTCTCTACTTTAGTTTGGTCTCGTATCCATATTCCTCTTTTACTGTCTCTTAGTGTTATTCCCAGAATTATTCATTCTATATCTCTTTGCGTTATAACTAGATTATTTTCTAAGGCTTTAGTAAGGCACCAAGTTTCTGATGCATAAGTTAATGCTGGTAGGACCATCATTAAATACATTTTCTTTTTAGAGAAAATGAGATTATATATATATATATATATATATATATATATATATATATATATATATATATATATATATACACACATATAATAAATATGGCAGGTGACATGAAAACGAAATATGTAGTACTAGTGTTAGAATCGTAGGAATAATGATAAAACTAAAGAAACTAAATATGAAGTATAGACTGAAAATCATTCGAAGGTATGCACCAATAATATCCTATACAGAGGAAGAAATAAACACTTTTTTTTATGAAGATCTGGTGATACATATGAAAAAACATAAGACTCGATTTACATTGGGGGTGGGGGGAGGGAGATTTCAATGCTAAAGTAGATCAAAGGAAGAGAGGACAATCTGGTAATTTTGAAGTAGGCCCAAGGAATAACATAGGAGACATGAGGAGACATGGCTTTTGATTTTCTGAAATAAACTCTCTTAAAATCATGAACACCTTCTATGAAAATTAACATAGTTAATGGACATGGAGAAACACAAATGGATAAATGAAAAATTAAATAGGTTTTATTCTTAGTAATAAAGATAATTTAGTTTAAGATGATACAGTTTTGAACAGGTTAAAGTCCAGTGTTCATAGAATATTGAGAAGCAAAATTTATTTAAAGCTAAGGAAAGGAAGTGAAAACTAAATTTCAAAAAATAAAATAAACTCTCCTGTAATAGGAGAAAAACCTGATGAATTTAGTTTAGCAATTCAAAATAGGTACTCCCAGCTACACGATGAAAATGAAGCATGTAAAGATGAAATCAGCAATAATTTAACTAGATAAGTATTGGATTCAGTACAAGGGAGTGGTGGAAAGTTCCTAAACAAGATCAAGGAAAACTATCTGAAAAGCCCAAGTATCTAATAAAGAAAAGATTGTAAATAAGAATAAAATCCAGAATTAGCAGAACTATCTAAAACAACATAGAAAGATCTCACCAAATTTGAGGAAACACTAAGGAAGGAGCAGCAAACTGATAAAAAGAAAAAAAAATGTCTACTTTAAAGGATGAAAATGGAAATATTATCAGTAAATGAGATGGAATGATATCAATTGCAGAAGATTCTTATATAATTCTATTGCCAATAGAAATAATGAAACACCCGAGGTGATACCAAATTAACAGTAGCAGGAGTAAACAAAAATTTAAAAGAGGCAAAGCATTAGGGGAAGATGGCCTAACAATTCATTTTATAATAGATGGAGGAAATTTCATAGAAGTTAAATCCTCTGAATTTTGCACAAAATCTTTGCAAAAATGCACTATACCTATACCGTGGAAAAACCTATATTATACTAATCCACTAAAAAGGGAGACACAAAAAGACGTGAAAAATTACCACCGAATAAGTTTATTCGCCATAATATATAAAATATTTACAAAGATCACATTGGGCCGAATGCAAAGAAAGCTAGACCTCAAACAAGAGGGCAGGTGTGCTTTAAAAATGGATATTCAGCTACTGACCATATCCATGTAATTAACCAGCTAATGGAAAAATAAATTAATTATGACAAACCACTATGGATGGCATTTATAGAGTATGAGAAAGCTTTTGATTCCAAGGAATAGATGAATCTTATGTCAGAACGCTTGAATATATCTATACAATAAGTACAGCAATTCTAAAAGTACATAAAGATAGTGATAGAATTCCGATTGAGGAAGGAGTTAGACAGGGAGACCTATCTCTCCTAAATTATTCACAGCATGCATAGGAGATTTTAATAATTTAGATTGGGAATTAAGATTATGAATTAATATTAATATGGAATACCTCAACAACTTAAGATTTTCAGATGGCATAGTTGTGTTTAGTGAATTATGGGAGGATTTACAAAAGATGATAAAATATTTGAATAGAGAAAGCAGAAATGTAGGACTGAAAATGAATATGAGTAAAACTAAGATAATGTTCAATCAAAATGCAGAGACAATAAATAAGTTATGGACGAACCTCTAGATATTATTAATGAAAATATGTAATGCCAACAGACATTAAGTGTTTCCCCAGGGCACTAGACCAATATTAAAAGAAACATAAGCATGGGATGGAGAACTTTTTTGTAAACAGAATGTATTCAATCATATGGTCCATCAGTAATAACTCATTCATCAGAAACTTGGAGCCTTATGAACATAAAATAGTTACAACTCAACTAGCTATAGAAAGAATAGTGAAGGGAATAATACTAAGAGGCAAAAAAAGAGTGACGTGAATAAGAGAGCAAACAAAAGTAGAGGATATTGTGAAAAACATGTAAGAAAAAAAAAAATGAACGTGGTCAGGACATATTATGAAACTGACAGATAATAGAGGGATATGAAGAATAACAGTATGGATTCATGGAGATTGCAAAGGAAGCAGGGAAGAAAGATAATACAACGGATTGACGAACTAAGAAAGTATATCGATGTGGACTGGCATAAAAAAAAAAAAAACAAACACGTAATTGTAAGGACATGTCTGAGGTATTTGTTCTGCAGTGGAAAAGTAATTGATGATAATGATGCTGATGATATATATATGAATATATATATATATATATATATATATATATATATATATATATATATATATATACATACATACATACATATATATATATATATATATATATATATATATATATATATATATATATATCTTGAAAAGGTTCCACAATGATGTAAGACGTGTTTGAAAACTTGGTGTATATTTGTAGATATTACAAAAAACGTTTTTTGCAATATCTACAAATATACACTTAGTTTTCATACACGTCTTACATCATTGTGGAACCTTTTCAAGATAACAAGGAAGTACGACATTGTACTTGTTTGCATACATACAAACATACATACATATATATGTATATATACAGATATATATATATATATATATATATATATATATATGCATACAGATATATATATATACATATATACACACACATATATATGTATAAATATATATATATATATATATATATATATATATATATATATATATATATATATATATATATATATGTGTGTGTGTGTGTGTGTGTGTGTGATGAAAATTTCCAAACCCAAGATATGACTAAGGCATTTATTCTGCAGTGAACTAGAAATGGATTCATGGGTTGTTAGTTTATATATATATATATATATATATATATATATATATATATAGGATATTTTTCCATGATTGACCTGAAATGCTGTTGTATGGTCAAATGACCATGCTTCGTAAGAGATACAAATTAGATAAAGTAGATATGAGCACTTCAGATATAATCCCTATGAATATTTCCCTGGTAAAGGGAAAGTAAAACTTTTTAGTGCTATCCATACGCTACACGTTACTAAAGGGTATTTGCAGTGTTTCTTTAGGCTCCATTTGCACCCACGTCCAACTCTGTTTACATGTCAGCACATCTTGCTCCCCAACCTCTTTTAACTCTTCCTTCAATGTTCCACTGAGTGGCCACTCCAGCCCCATTTCATCGCCATATGGCTCAAATTCCATTCATCAATCAATCTTAAAAGTACTCTCAGTATCAGGAGAACTCTTGACATAGTTGATCCATTATCTGACTCATTCATTCTAATGAGTTTTGGGTTTCATTTTGACTATCATCCGCTTACATGAGAACTGTAAAATCTTTTGAAAGTTTAATTCTTGTAAGACTGAGGTGTTAACACAAACCGTATAACCCTTTTGTCCTTATTAGATCCTTGTATGTCATTCAATTCTGTTTCGTCACAATGGAAGACTATGAATTAATTGTTTACTTTAAATTTTAGCATATAGTTAGTAGGTTGGGCAGGGCACCATCCACCTGTTGAGGTACTACCGCTAGAGAGCTATGGTTCCTTTAACTGGACAGACAATACTACATATCATTCTTTCTGGTTATGGTTTATTTTCCCTTTGCTTACACACACACTGAATAGTCTGGCCCATCCTTTACATATTCTCCTGTGTCCTCATACACTTGACAACACTAAAATTACTAAATGATTTCACTCCAGACATGCACAATGGTAAGTTGTAATGCACTGGCCTTGCATTAGCATGGACTGTAGATCGAATCCAGCCATATCACAGCAGTTCATATTGAGGTAACCTCTGTGGTTAGGCATCACAGTGTGTTGGGTTTGCTTGACTAACGTTTTATATGTTCAAATGAAATTGAAATGGAAACTTACCAACTTTTTTTTTTATTTCAAGAAAGATACGTCTGTGTCATCTGAAAAAAGTATGGCCTCTTGATATCATCCTCGTGCTACATGTATTGCATAAATTAGGAAGCACCCATAGACTCTTCCTTTGCAATGTAGTTGAATACATCTTGCCACTACATTATCTCTGGTTATCTGGCTATCTCCATGTGCTGACAAGGAACTTGAAAATATATGTTTTCCTAGCCCTGGCTAATGAAGTACCTCCACTGTTGAACAAGATGTGGTGATGTAATCTTTTTATAACCTTTACCCAATATGCACTCTCCTCAGTCTTCTCTTAGAGTCTTTGATGTAGGTATCATAATATTTGTCATAGGCATTATTGATTCCCTGTTGCCGTACCATTATTAAAATGGTGTGAGCAACGTCTTTGAATGCTATCGTGTTTTCACTTACTTTATGAAATAGACTCATAACACAGACTCATAACATAAATAGTATTTACTGAAATTTTGGGTATATCCTCAACTGGGGAAACATTCTTTCGACATGTACTAACACGGGTTTGTTTTCCTGATGAACCCATCGGGTGGAACCAGTGGCCGGGGTAATAGACCGCGAGCATATGAATGTATTTCTGCTATGAGAAGATTCTGAGTCTGAATAATCACACTAATTCTTTTGAATAATATATGGTACACTTTTAAAATAACAACCCTTCCAATCTGCATCTTCGTATGATTTTATCTGATACAATTGTGTGAATGGTTCGAGGCTTTTCAAACGAATGCTTTCATTGGAGTTGGTCATAAACGACGCAGTATTCAGCAACTCTTTCTTGAATTTTCTGAAGCAGTTTTCACCAGTAAGAGCTTTGAGTAAACCTAAAGAAACCTCTCCTCTAGCAGTTCTTGCAGTTGTAATGTTAAGTAGGTCCTGAGAATATTTGAGAATGGATTAACCCATCTGTATACTAGGTTTATTAATGCATGGATAGCTTTCTTAAATTTTACAATGTGGAAGTGTATGAGGTCAGCAAGGCATGTGCATTCCTTGGTCTTTCGAAAAAGAATTACTAAAGAGCATTGAGGATGTTTAGGTATTATGTAGTAACATTCAACTTCTCCACATCAGAACCTCCCTTGTTGTATAAAATGGACTTTGGATGTCTCTGCATAATGTAGTGGAGTGCATTTAAATAAGACTTTTTTTCAAACGTATCATACACGGTATAGGGTATTTTTGTATAATAAAAAGCTAAGTACCTGGCATAATTTGCCCTGCTATATGCAGATAACTATGGGATCAAAGCTCTGATGGCATGCAGATCCAAATGTCCTTTACGGAATGCAGAAAGGAGTTCCATTTGAATAGTCGCTGATGAAGGAAGACAAAAATACCGAACTTGGAACTTGAAGAAACGACAGATTTCATATGATCGGGAATTTTAGAGTAACCAGCATAACGTCACTACTAGTCTGGTCTTCATGGAGAAAAGGGAATTAATTCCATTGATCCCATGTAAGTTAAGGGTTCCCTTGAGAGAGAGAGAGAGAGAGAGAGAGAGAGAGAGAGAGAGAGAGAGAGAGAGAGAGAGAGAGAGAGGTCAATATTGGAGGGACGGTGAGTATTGTAAAGAATAACTACTGCAAGAATTCTTTCATTATGTTTATAAAGAAAAACGTACTTCTGTATCTGATGAGGAATACAAGCCTCATATACTACCGTTTCACAGTTTCCTCGAAAGTAAATTCTCTTTCTCCTCCTCCTCTTCCTTCTAGTTAGTTAAAACTTCATAAAAAAAACGATAAAGATAACTTGTATTGCAACATATTATGATCAACAGGAAAGTTATAATTTTCAACAGAGATCTTTAGCTAAACGAATGTTACAGCGATAAGACTTCAAAACTTATATATATGTTGTACAGAGAGAGAGAGAGAGAGAGATACTCTCTTAGCTTGATTGAAAGCTGCCCTGGAGGAATATTGTGGGTGGGGAAGTAGTCGTCCCTTAAGTGGGTAGAAATGTGAATATGTAGACTTAATGAAATAATCCTTTTTTTTTTTTTTTCTTTTGGAGTAGCTTTAGTGATATGCTAGTGACTCTTCAGTTATCATCCTATCATCCTAAAGTGGTTGCCTGAGATAACAAGGAGGTGGACGAGACCCATCCGTCAGACATGAATCCCATTACTTTGCTTCCCCTTGTGGAAGAATATAAAAAGGACGAAGAGGGGAAGACTGTGGTTTTATGGGTAGGGGTAACAAAGAGAAAGGAAAGGAAGAGCGGTAGAGATGAGGGAACAGAAAAACAGGAAAATAACCAGAAGAAGCGGAAGGAGTGAGCGAAGGAGAAAGGGAATGAGGTAGGCAGGAAATATACCTGCGGAGTTGAAGACCACGCAAAAACTTTGGTTATCGTCGATGACCTACTTTAATTTCCTGATATTATCTTTTATGGCTTGATGGGGATTAGGGTGGGGGGGGGGGATGGTCCTTGTGCTGGTTCGGGTGGATGGTCGCAGAGTTAAAACCTTATTTGTGGAACAGATTCCAGAGAGGATAATTTAAGTGAAATTCCAGAACAACAAACAACTGCCAGTCTTTTCACAATTTTTCTTTTATTTTCTGGTGATATTGATATATATTTTAACGGAAGAAAGTTGGTTCAATTTCTTGCATTTCGTTCTTTTAAGAATACTTGTTCCGCATTAATGGTTTTTTGTTTCACATTCAATAAGATACATATATGTTTGTTCTGAGTGACCGAGTATGTCTATCTCCCTTTTTTTTCTCTGCGCACACACACACAAACATATATATATGTATATATATATATATATATATATATATATATATATATAAATATATATATATATGTATATTGTATATATATACTATATATATATATATATATATATATATATATATATATATACAGTATATATATATATATATATATATATATATATATATATATATATATATATGTATATTGTATATATATACTATATATATATATATATATATATATATATATATATATATATATATATATATATATGAAATTCCTCCTTTGGTTTAAACTTCCCCCGGGGTATACATTTTCAGAACTGAAGTAATTCAATATCAAAATCTTTTTTATGGCCCAGTAGTTTTACGTATTTCAGACACAAAGCTATGCAATATATATATATATATATATATATATATATATATATATATATATATATATATATATGCCTCAAACTAACGTAAGTTAGTAACGTAAATATATAGTATGCTCATTCTAAAGAGACAATAGAGAAAGATTGATGATGAAACTTAGAAATGAACAAGCAGGATTTATAAAAGGTAGAAGGTTTACTGACCAAGTTTTCATTTTAAGACATGTTGTACAGCAATGGGTAGAATATAGAAATCACGTTTTTTAATGACATTTGTGGACTATGAAAAAACCTTTGATAGTGTGCACCGGCCAATTTTGTGGAGGGTCCAGCATTATTATGGAGTTCCTCTTAAATATGTAAATTTGATTAAATCTGTTCACGAGCATAGCAAGTGAAAAGTTCATGTTAATGGAGTCATATCAAATGAATTTCCAGTGAACAGGGAACTCCAGTTGGGGATGGTGGAGAAGGATTGGACTGGATTGGTAACATGAAATTAGCCGACCTATAATATGCTTATGGCGCTGTCCTTATTAGCAGATCATTAAAGGACGTGCAAATCTTGCTTATCAGAATGCATGAAATATCACATGCGGTTGTGCTCAAGATAAATAGAAGAAAGACGGAGATGATGAGAACGGAACATGCAATGGAAGATGAAATACCACTGGAAGTGGAAAGGAGTTTAATTAAACATTGAAAAAAGTAAATAAGACAATGCCTAGGTTAAGTAAAATTTGGAAAGCAAATCGTCTGAAATTACATATAAAAATCATGCTATATATCAGTTTAGTGAGATCGGTGTTACTGTATGGACTTAGAGTTGTGCTATGACAATGAAAAAATATCCAACAGATTTTGTAGATTCAAGAACAAAATCCTCAGCAGAATATTGGGAGTTAAATGGC
>NC_090750.1:98931725-98942666 GCF_036898095.1 Palaemon carinicauda
ATGGCCACAAAGTTCCCCTTCAAAAAGAAAAAAAAGAAAAAAAAATCGAGGAATCGGGAAAAATAATATTCCAGCCTGTATACATATTTAACAAAAATAGCTGTAATAATTGTTGCAACCATTGTTATATTGATCCAGTGCATTACAATGTAAAATGTATTTCATCATTTAATTATAATCTATGAAAGATCACACAGCAGCCTTAAAATCAAGTGTTCGCCAAGGTGCACCATGATAAATGTTTATTTAGGTACACTCATGCTCATTCAATAATAATTTGATATAGACATCAAAGATGTTAGCTGGAACGTTTGCTAGACAACACCGAAGGTGATTAGTTTGACCTGTTATGCCCAAATATGTTTGTCAACCTGTTCTATTATTTGTTATAAGGGAAGTTAATCCTTGAATAAAACATACATTTATTTGACTTGTCAACGCTTCTTCTAGTGTTTTATCAAGCGTAATGCAATATATTATAGATTTATTCTTTACGTCCTAATATTGGTACTCCCTTCGGGGCCATTGAACGTTGTTTACGTCCTGTTATTACAAGTATCTTTTTCTTTATTTAATCAATGACGTGCATGAAGATTTTACTAAATATATGAAATATACATCAATGGAAAGTCATCTGGTGAAGATGAACCAGGTTAAAATCCGAAACAATGATAAATGAACAGATGAAAACATTTCTTTTCAGGAATGACACGTCTCTAGTATCCCCAGTTAATATTTTCTTTTGCGTATGGGGAATACCATTAAAGCGGATATGCTTCTCAATGGTGATTATGCGTAGATACAGGTTTCTAGAACTACTTTCCAGATAAAGTTATGACTCTTTCCCATTCTACTACATATAACGAATCGTCTGGCATATTCCGTAAACATTGTCCTCTTTCCCCACATATGTGACAACAATATATATTTAACACCATTAATTATTATTTAAGTGGGTAAGTACTGTAATTATTCGTTTCCTACGTTCTTTACATGATAATAATCGAAGGAGTCTTCAAATTTGGACAAATGTGCAAAATTTATCATACATATATATATACACACATATATATATATATATATGTATATATATATATATATATATATATATATATATATATATATATATATATATATATAGACATTAATGTAATAAAATATATGGCCTATTTGAATATGAAAAAACAGTGTCTAAATGTGCAAAATTTATCATACATATATATATATATATATATATATATATACATATATATATATATATATATATATATATATATATATATATATATGTATATATATATATACTGTATATATATATATATATATATATATATATATATATATATATATATATATAGACATTAATGTAATAAAATATATGGCCTATTTGAATATGAAAAAACAGTCTAAATGCGCAAAATTTATCATATATATATATATATATATATATATATATATATATATATGATAAATTTTGCGCATTTAGACACTGTTTTTTCATATTCAAATAGGCCATATATTTTATTACATTAATGTCTATATATATATATATATATATATATATATATATATATATATATATATATATATATATATATATATATAGACATCAATGTAATAAAATATATGGCCTATTTGAATATGAAAAAAGTGTCTAAATGTGCAAAATTTATCATATATATATATGATAAATTTTGCGCATTTAGACACTGTTTTTTCATATTCAAATAGGCCATATATTTTATTACATTAATGTCTATATATATATATATATATATATATATATATATATATATATATATATATATATATATATAGACATTAATGTAATAAAATATATGGCCTATTTGAATATGAAAAAACAGTGTCTAAATGCGCAAAATTTATCATATATATATATGATAAATTTTGCACATTTAGACACTTTTTTCATATTCAAATAGGCCATATATTTTATTACATTGATGTCTATATATATATATATATATATATATATATATATATATATATATATATATATATATATATAGACATTAATGTAATAAAATATATGGCCTATTTGAATATGAAAAAACAGTGTCTAAATGCGCAAAATTTATCATATATATATATATATATATATATGATAAATTTTGCACATTTAGACACTTTTTTCATATTCAAATAGGCCATATATTTTATTACATTAATGTCTATATATATATATATATATATATATATATATATATATATATATATATATATGTGTGTGTGTATGATAAATTTTGCACATTTAGACACTGTTTTTTCATATTCAAATAGGCCATATATTTTATTACATTAATGTCTAGATTCTCTTACCGACCTAGGGAACAAAGCCCCACGCGAAACCGCTCAAAGACAATAGCTTCTGACCGACCGGGAATATATATATAATATATTTATATACACACATACATACACACGTGTGTGTGTGTGCTGGGAGAGGAGGTTCATGTGGGTGTTTTTCTATGAAATTTAAGGCCTACAAAACAAAATTGACACAAAAAACCATATATCTCAGCTGAAAGTACCTCAACCTTAATCATTGATAAATGTGGAGAGAGTGTATGTGACAAAAGTATTTATTTAAAATATACATGTGGTGTAGGAGAACAACTTTGGTGAGATTGGATACGTGATTAGCCTTTTTGTCGTACGTTGGTTAGTATTGAGGCGGCATTCTGTTTTAGTGCACATTAGCTCGCTCTTGGGTTGACCACTTATCCTCCCAATCAAATGGATAACCTAGATGAGAGCTGATGGAAGTTGAAGCAGAATATCTTGGTCACATTCATCATGAAACAAGAAAGTATTTTGCCATATCTAATCCCGCCAAAGTCATTATTCCATACCTTTATATTATATTACATATCAATACTCTGTAACTTTTACCTGTGACAGAATGTCATCAAAGCGTATAGTTTGTTTCCTGTCAGATTTTTAATGAACCGTTAATTCCTTTGAAATATTTCATGGTACAACAAGTAGAAATTAGTGTGAATAATATATATATATATATATATATATATATATATATATATATATATATATATATATATATACACATACAGGTATCGCTTCCCCGCCCAATAGACAGCTGCCAATCCCCTCTGCAGTGTCTCCATGCCTTCGTTGTGCACCTGTTTTCGCTTGTTACCCTTTCAATACCATGGGCCACCGGAAATTGAACATTTTGTCATTATGACGTCTTTCAGTATACAGCTGGATTTATTTGACAGTGCTGGAAGTGTAGTTGAATTGTGTTTGGTGTGTGGAAATTCTAAAAATGACAAAAGCAATTTGCTAAAGAAACATAGAATAACAATTTTTTTAGATGTAAGGAATATTATAATTGTTCAAATAATGTTAAGTAAAGGACAGGTTTTTACATGCAGATCCATCTTTGTTTCCATGGCAAAAAATCACACTTTGAAGTCCAGCTGAATGGCACGCACAGACTCGAGAGATGCAAGTTGTGAGCAGGGTCAATGGTGAAGGCTTCATGCATTTTGATGGCAGAAGTGTACCAAAATAATCCTCCCACCCATGCCCAACTGGTTTAAGTAATGTACCATTTTTTTTACCTGTCACAAGCAATTTGCGTGCCGTGATAACCAGAAAAAAAAACTCCTTGTTGAATGTGGCCTATAATGACACTACTTGTAGGAAGGAGTGAATCTATTCCAGCCCTGCAACCTGTGTAGGTCTCAACCCTCAACTGATCAAATGTCTCGGCAGACGTAGTTAATCTTGCTCCTGACCAATCTGTTAAACCAGTATCTCTCTGCTAATGCGGCATCTTGTTCTGATAAGGTATCTGCTTCACCAAAGTTTGTCAGATACTGTACGGGGTCACATGCCATAGCCGCATGCTTGGTTCCCACAGTACTCATGCAGTCATATCCTGTTAAAATGTGTGCTTCCATTATTACCATTGCCAGTGATGCTCCAAGGTGAGAACGCACTTGATGCATTGGAATCATGCATCGCTTTTCGCAAGTGCGATACTGCTGCCACATTTATTTCAATCCCAGTAATTGGAGATATGGAGTGTAGTAAATGAGAAATTCAAATGTGTCTGTGTTACTAGAAACTACAATAATTAATTCTCTTGCATTGCTTCTCACGAACAGCCCAATCCACATGCATCACTACCTTGCTGTCTGCTTCTTCAATCCAGTTCCATAAGTTTGGAATTTCTTCGCCACCAGATGCTTTTGCTGGAAATACCTCCTTATCAGAGATGATCAAGCTGACTGTGGTAATCACATCACAGGAATTTGATTGGATATAATATCTCGAACCAGCATCTGGAGATTCGTCCTGTTTTTATGAGATGCCCAGAACTTATCAATTTGCTGAGGAATCGCGGTATCTCTGCACATGCCAATGATGTCAATGCCTGATGATGAATCCATATGACGCATTCGCTCACCTGCTTTGAGAGCATTGTCAAATACTATATGGACAAACTTTGTTTCATTGGAGAGACATGATGCTGAAGAAAGGCTTACATCTATGAAAGCACCCATATTAGGAAATTTTATCAAAGGCATCTGCCTTTTTTTTAACGTAAAGTCTACAACAACATGAGTGGCAAGAGTAGAATCTTGACTATTTTGGGTGGTGTTAAGTTGAGATTCAATCTCCCTAACTAGTACTGACTTGTTGGTGTGAGAAGGAAGGTCACCATTAAACAGTGGAGATGTTTCCAGCACATCATGAGAAAGAATTTGGCTGAGATTCATCCCCCCTCTTTTACAATGTCCATGTTCCTCTTGGCCTGTGCCACATCCTTGGATGAAATGCCCTCTTCCTTTAGAATAGTGGCCGATGTGCTCTGTGGTTGGTCTGTAAAATTTGGTATCTTATGTTTTGATATGGTTGCCCTAATTTTCTTGCTCTTCTCAACAAACCTTTTCTGCTTGTATGAGCGATAAACATTTTCACCATTCTCGATGCACTTGAGCAGACGCTCAGCTTTGGTAAGCCCCAGTATATGAAAGATAGGCTTGTAGACATTAGAGTAGATACTGACATTGTCTTGACACATTGTGCTGAAGTGGATAGAATACTGGAGCTAAGGTTTCATATGGAGTCTGGACGATGAGCATTCATTTTAAGTGCTTCTCGTCTTTATAATAAACTTTCTACTAATGTTAAATCGGCTGAGACTGTGAGCATCTTCAAGATGCGGCTGAAAATGCACCTCTTCCCTGCATCTTACAATTGGGCGAATGCATTGATCAAAGAAACCTTTGTATTGTTGAAGTTTTGTGTGGGGGACTTGGAGAGCCCCCATGTCGTGGCTGAAAGCCCCCTGAAGCCTTCACTCAAGTAACTCAAATAAGTGTTTTTGTGTGTGTGTGTGTTTTATGCATAAGATATGCCCTCCTTTCCGTTTAGAGACGTCTGGTTTCTCAGCTAATTATCAGGTGTGAGGTTTCTAGTTTTATTCCCCTTTCATTAACTTCATCAGATGGTGGTACTTATTTACAAAATATTTGATTCTTGGGTGATAGTTCAGTAACGACCTCGGTTCTAGAAATCATCAGTCAAGCAGTATTCCATTCAAACCGACGTCCACTTATAATTCTAAGGAGAGTTTGAACTCAGGATCACACACTAGGAGTCCATTATCTACCATGAACCAAGGAAGAGCTCTGGCTGCTTAGGATTTTTTTTTTTTTTTTTTTTTTTTTTTTTTTTTTTTTTTTTTTTTTACATTTCCATGCACGGATTCTAAGTTTCAATTAAAAAACATTTGTAAACATGCCAAGGTACCAGGTTTAATGAAAATCTCCTGTTTTTATTGACTTAAGAGTATATGTATAGATTTGTATGTGGTGTTTGTGTGGGTGTACTTTATTTTATTGTATTATTGAAAATTATCATCTTGTCCATAGATTTATTTATAATCACTGGGTTATCAGTAAATTGGCTTAGGACAGGTTTTAGGCGAGGCTACAATCATAACATACATTTTTAAGGAAGCTCTCCCTACAGCTCTATAAATTTTCAACTTTATTGGGAAATTTGTTGGGAGACCTAATAGTTATCATAACCTTTGAACCGATGTCCCCATCTGCTTTTATGTATGTATCACTGTTTGTGTATGTAATGGGGAGAATATATGCAAGGCAATGTCCGAGTGCAATAAAGAAATCATCTGTTTGTCTACAGTAAACCAATGAAAAGAGGTCATTGGGATGAAGAGACCTTGGACCCTTCCCTCAGTTTTCCTTTTCATTTTAACAGTTATTTGTACATTTGTCTTGTGAGGCGATTTGTTTCATTTAGCATTGCAATGATTGCTTCGCATAAATGCTTTGGCTTCCATGCCCCTTTATACAGTTGAATTCTTGCTCAGTTTTGGAGTGATTTCATAGCAAATACTTGTAGTAAATTGGTTCTGTTATGTACACTAAAAATCATTCGTTTATTTTTTCATTTTTTATTTTTTTATTTTTTTTTTATCTTTTTTTTTTTGAGTTGTTAGTTTTTGAGTTTGCCGAGCTCCAATGCTTAAGTTCATTCCCCGTTTTGATCTGATACAGACAACGCTTCCCGGTCGTATCACTATTTCCTTTGCTTGCTTGCTTGTTTGATTGAGGTATTTATTTAATTTGACACATGTTAAAAAAAAAAAAAAAAACAGTGGTTTCAGTACTTGGGGAATGATTGCTCAATCCATATTAATATAGAATGAGTGACCTTGTGAAAGGTTTATTTACTATTATATTAAAGTTGTCTAGAGTAAAATTTTTGAACAGTTTTAAAACGACATAGTTTATCTTCATTTTATTGGTGATTTCTTTTTCTCTTTCAGGTAAGAGTGCACAGATGGATAATGGTAACTTTTAAAGGTGAGATTTTTTTGCACATTTTGTAGTAAAAATCCAATGAAAAGATCCCATACTTGCATTTACACATATACAAAAACGCACACATGCGTACATACACACTAAACTGTATCTATGTGTATATATATATATATATATATATATATATATATATGTGTGTGTGTGTGTGTGTGTGTGTGTGTTTGTGTGTGTGAGTGTATATATATGTATATATATATATATATATATTTATATATATATCTATCTATATATATATAAATATATATATATATATATATATTTATATATATATCTATCTATATATATATATATATATATCTATCTATATATATATCTATCTATCTATCTATCTATATATATATATATATATATATATATATATATATATACTTACCGACCTCGGGATCAGAGCCCCGGGAGGAACCATTCAAAGACAATAGGTTCTGACCTGCCAGGAATCAAACCTTGTTTTAGGAAACTTGTAACAACAGTGACCTACCACTTAGCCACGAGGAAAGATAAAAGTCAATGAAATTCTTCTGTATTTATACCAATTGAATTCAGGTTTTCAGTACTTAGAATATAAACTAACTCATCTTCATTATCGTAGCTAAATGGTATGTTTGTACTTGGCATTCGATTGCTTGCAAATTTTGCATATTTAGACGTATTTTTCTTATTCAAATAAGCCATTAATTTTGATACATTAATGTCTGGATTCTGTTATCGACCTCAGGATTAGAGCGCCAGTCGGAACCACTCAAAGACAATAGCTTCTGACCGGCTGGGAATCAAACCCTGGTCCAGGAAACTTGTAACAACAGTGACCTATCACTTAGCCATGAAGAAAGATAAAAGAAAATGACAATTCTTTTGTACTTATACCTGTTGAATTAAGGTCAGAAGCTATTGTCTTTGAGTGGTTCTGCCTGGGGTTCTGATCCCGAGGTCTGTAAGAGAATCCAGACGTTATTTTATCAAAATATATGGCTTATTTGAATATGAAAAACACGTTTAGTGTGCAAAATTTATCACACACACACACACACACATATATATATATAAATATATATATATATATATTTGTGTGTGTATATATATATATATATATATATATATCTATATATATATATCTATATATATCTATATATATGTGTTTGTGTGTGTTTATATATACAGTAAGAGATGAATGTAGAAGTATAGAATGAAGAGCTGAAGACAGAGACGAATGGTGAAATCTAACTGAGGCCCTTTGTGTCAATAGGCGTAGGAGGAGATGATTATCTATATGGTGATGATGATGAAGATGATGATAATATATATATATATATATATATATATATATATATATATATATATATGTACATACATCTATCTATCTATCTATATCTGTCTATCTATATCTATTTAATATGTGTTCGAGTGTGCATGTGAATGTGTATGTGTGTGTGCTAACTCACGCTTACACATGTACGCATTTTCTAAATAGTTTGAGAATCCGTAAGACTTTGCGGTAGTAAACAATGCAATTGAGATTGTTGTTATTATATAAAACTATGCAACATTTCATGACTTTCAAGGAATAGTTTATACACGCCAATGTAAAAAGTTTGTTGTTATGTTGTCTCTGAATTCTATTCGAATAGATTGCAATGTTAAGAGACTGTTCTTAGTTATATAGAATTAATGGACCTGTTACTAAAATAGAGACGACCATGATTGTATCTTGATGTAAAGCGGAGACACTAGGCAGATTTTGTAATGCATCTGGTTATAGTAAAAATGAATCCATAACAATTGTTTGGAAAGGCACTATAAAAGGTGATTCCACCAATGATTGATGAGAATAGTAGATGAATGAACGAACCCAAATCCTAAAAGGATGTAAGAGAATTGTAACGACTAAAGGGAACAGAGTATAATGAAACGTCGATTAAAATCCAACCCCCTCTCCTTTTCACAAGTTGAAACATTTTTTATAGTCTGCCACACAGGGCAAAGCTGACATTGTCTGGTAAAAATCGTCTTTTGGCATTTTCTAATATTTGGGACCGTTTTAGAAAGAAAATTTGCCGGGTGTGATGACTATGTGATTTTCCAAAATCAAGTGGGCGGCTAACATAACCACTAAATTAAGGTTTTTTCTATAGCTTTTAAATGAAAATTTATAGAATCGCCATTTCAGTGTCTGGAGCAGTTTTAGAGGTTTGCTACCGGCAGTGTTTTAAAAAAAAAAAGGGGGGGGGTACTTGAGGCTAATATAACCACCAGAATAAGGAAACTTTGAGAAATCCTTAAAACTATTATAATCGAATGTTGTACCTCAATCAATTTTCTTCTATTAATAGTTTTCTCTCTCTTGTTAGAGTAAATGAGAAATTTGATTCTGCAGCGGATATAGCTTTTCTTCAAACCATCAAGGTTATTAGGCAAGATCGTACACAGGTTTTGAACACTGAGGATTTTGTGAATATGTATGATCAGCCATTTGTCCCAAAACACACTTCTTGAGAATGGTAAATCTCGCTTGGTGAGGATATTTTTAGTTTTCAAACACCAGGGGTTTTAATGTTAGTAAGCATAAAACGAATGCTTCACACGTCATGAAAAAAATCGTGACAAAAAAATAACCTAAAACCAGAAGGCCTTTATGTAGTAACTTTTAGCCTTCCATGTTTCACCGCTCTGGAAGCATGTCTGAAAAAAAAAGTTCTTGCATTCAAAATGTCTGGTAGGGAATTGGGCTGCAGTTTACCGTCGCAGCTGAATTCTCCATTGTTCTATGAATTATAAATGAAACTCTTTTCACTCTGTCATCATTCAATACATGGGTCACATACCTCTTTTATTCTGCCAATACTGACCTGTTGTTCTGTAGATAGCCTAATATGACTGCTTACTAAGAGTATACAAAATGAGCAGGTAAAACAGCTCCTTCCAGAATTCGAAAACTAAATACAAACATGAAACGAGAATAAAGGTTCCAACATTGTCATGTGCATTAGATTACGTGTTCAATTTTATTAGTTGAGGCTCTGACTGTGTCACCATGCAAAATTAAAAATTGTCGAATCACAGATTGCCAAATCTCTTGTACAGTATCTTATTCCTGATTATAACGCACGTATTTTTTTTTTTTTTTATAAAAATCTTCGTTCACTTTCTTGATAATCCTTTTCACTTCACATATACATCTTACTATTTACTAAAACTCAATTATTATTTTTTACTTCGTTTGATGGATATATTCTAATGGTGTGGTTTTTCTGAACATTTTACCATCTGATATAAATTTTCTAAACTCAGAATACTACCTTACGTACAGAAAATAGAAGCACTACAGCTGTTCATTGATCAGAAAAAAAGAAATGGTTCATTGACCACCAAAGACCCTGCCTTAGACACAAAGGGCTGATTCTAATAGAGATAGTTGAAAGATATAGGGAAAAGTGGAAAATATTATTTTCGCGTGATGTGGTATGTTGAAAATACCGAGCGAAAATCATCCTTATATTCGACAGATTCCCCATCTACTTGGTGCAGGACATTGAGAAGTCCAGAAAAAAAACGATTTTTACTAGACCGAAAAAAATATTTGGATTCAACTGAATATGAAATGGTGTAACAAATATGTACCAAAATGCTTCCAGAGTTCACGCCTAGGAGCAACAAAGAAAGAACCTACTAAATTGAATTGAAAAAAAAGCCACATGGCAAAAGAGCATATTTAATTTTAAGGTACACCAACTAATGTAGTAATGGTGTGGACGCATAAAATATCAAATCTTTCCAAGAAAATTATATGATTAATATGAAACCCATGGATTAAAACAAAAATGGAGAGAGAGAGAGAGAGAGAGAGAGAGAGAGAGAGAGAGAGAGAGAGAGAGAGAGAGAGAGAGAGTTTCAATAGATATAAAAGTCTAGAATAAAAATATTAGAAACAGAAAATAGTATGAGAGGTAAACCTTTTTTTTTTTTACCTCTGAAAAGTTTCGAGTGAAAATTACTTGATATATTTTTTCTTAGAGAGAGAGAGAGAGAGAGAGAGAAAGAG
>NC_090750.1:98948166-98950666 GCF_036898095.1 Palaemon carinicauda
TATTTTGTGATGGTGACTATTTGCAGAAATCACCAATTAGTTCCCTGTTCCCCTCCAAGACTTGTCATTTTTTTTTTCAATAGTTTAATTATAACAAAGACAAGGCTCCATATAACTATTTTTATGGCTATACTGTCAAACAATCCTTTGACTTTTACATCGGAAATTAAATTGGTATTTTCTTCACTTTTTTTTTTTCTATTGAGTTGAACCCGGCTTCCTGCGATCGCTTTACCTCCTCTGATATGAGTGGTGGAAACCTCTTTGTTCCAATTTCAATCCTAAATTTCTATATTCTTTATATTCTAAAGTATATATTATGGTTTGCCTCGCTGTGAGAATAAGAAGCAGAGACTGCTACAATGCCTTTTGAAAACCTCAGTCTTTTGGAAACGTTTTAAACGTTATAGATGCATTCTGAGCAATGATCTGTAGGTAATTTTCGTCTTCTGGAAGTATGTTAAAGATTAGCGTTTAAAAAGCTTTCTACAGACCAAAAATTACAGAAAGATCATTGCTCAGAATGCATTTATGACGTTTTAAAAACGCTCCCGGAAGACTAAAATTACAGCATTATTATTATTATTATTATTATTATTATTATTATTATTATTATTATTATTATTATTTATGCCCCCCGAAAAATCCTGGACCTTAATGAAGAAATGTGAGAGGGAGCCAGATGATTGGCGCTTACCCAGTCTATATACTGGAAATCATGAGACACCAATTACCCTCTGAGTCTTTCCGGTTGCAGTTAAGAAAACAACGTGGAATATATTTATATGTTTTTGATCCAAAATAGACTTTTTTTCTGATGAATAGAACTTGTTTAATTATACAACAATGAGGGTAAATGGTACCAGCCCATGTTACTCCTTCAAATATCTACCTAGTGACCTCAAATTAAGTTTTACAATAGAGCTAGATTAGATAGGTGTGCATATTAATATTGATAGGCCTACTTTTACTAAGGTGATTACGGCTATATCATACTACCCATATTCTCATATTTCTACTTTCTCTCTCTCTCTCTCTCTCTCTCTCTCTCTCTCTCTCTCTCTCTCTCTCTCTCTCTCTCACTTATATATATATATATATATATATATATATATATATATATATATATATATATATATATATATATGTATATATTGATAGGCCTACTTTTACTAAGGTGATTACGGCTATATCATACTACCCATATTCTCATATTTCTACTTTCTCTCTCTCTCTCTCTCTCTCTCTCTCTCTCTCTCTCTCTCTCTCTCACTTTATATATATATATATATATATATATATATATATATGTATGTATGTATGTATATATTGATAGGCCTACTTTTACTAAGGTGATTACGGCTATATCATACTACCCATATGCTCATCTCTCTCTCTCTCTCTCTCTCTCTCTCTCTCTCTCTCTCTCTCTCTCTCTCTCTCACACACACACACTTTATATATATATATATATATATATATATATATATATATATACATATATATATACACATATATATATGTATATATATGTATACACATACATGCATATATATACATATATATACATATATACTGTATATATATATATATATATATATATATATATTATATATATATACACATATCGTAATGTTTCATCTAGCAAGGTATAAACATGAAAGGGAATTAACCAAAATATATCCCTTTTCTAAAATTAATTTATCAAATCGGCTGACATTTTCATAGCTAATTAAGGTATAGACGGATGCAAGAAAAGTTCAGGTTATAAGATATCCTAGTATGCAAATTGAAAATGATATTACTTAAACTACCTGGAATTAAAATTAAATGAACATAGGAAGTAAAAGATATTATGATAAAAAATCTACACAAGGGGTAATACATATACACAGTTTTATGAAATTGGTTACACCTAATGTCATTAGTGTGTTTAAACGTGAGAATAAAATCAATAGAAAATTTAAACAATTAAAGCATAATAACATTATATGTAAGTCTACATGAGAAGCTTTATAGCTCAATTTCCTCTATATGGTTATCTTCAACAGCCTGAACTGAACAGATTAAGGCCATTTTGAATATCAAATGTGTAATGTTTTCGCTATTCTTAAAATATTTATTTTGATTGTTCATTACTTCTCTTGTATATATCCTTATTTCCTTTCCTCACTGGGATATTTGTCCCTGTTGGAGCCCTTGGGATTATAACACCCTGCTTTTCCAGTTAGGGTTGTAGCTTGGCTTGTAATGATAATAAGGGATAAATTATTTTTCTTTCTCGGTAGACAGCTGGTTCAAGTTGATTACCTGGAAAATCCTGGAGAGCTTTTCTGATTCTAACCTGTTTATTTTGCTGATAATGATTGTATATTAATACAGTAAACGGAAATATATCCTTCAACAATTTCGTACGTTACAGAACGATATTGTAAAAATATTTCATGAAATCTCTCTCTCTCTCTCTCTCTCTCTCTCTCTCTCTCTCTCTTCTCTCTCT
>NC_090750.1:98955666-98983166 GCF_036898095.1 Palaemon carinicauda
GCTAGAACTCTATTAAGGGAACCGTGAACCACAGATCTACATTTAGTAGATGGAATTGATGTAAAGAGAGTAGCATCATTTTCTAGGCCAAGCCACATGTCATGTGTACATAGTATGAAAAGTAATGGGCAAAGAATACTATCCTGAGGAACATCAGGTATCACATTTCTATACTCACCATGGTGCCCATCAACAGCAACTCTTTGCAATCTAAGAATATGTTTAGGAATGTGCATAAAAGGAAAGTCATGAATAATAAATGCAATTACCTAACCTCTGTCTTTTTTTGTGGCAACTTTTTTCTTTTTTCTTCATCGTTATCAGAGTCTAGGAGATAAGCTGCAATAAGAGCATAAGTGTGATGCACATGTAGTAGACTCTGTATCTATAGATCTAAGTCCATCATGCTCTGGATCAGTTTTGATGTGCAGGGTACAAAGGCAGAAGTCCAAATGATGAGTTGTTATATCCAGCAAGCCTTTTTTTTATGTGTTTGCCGTCATACAAAGCTCCATGCAACTGTACACAGTAAAATTTTGGAATTTGTCTGCCAACAGTCCATTCTCTATCTGCAGCGGTACACTGACAAACGGGACATACAATAACTCTATGGTAACCACACGTAGTGTACGGCATTCCTATGCTATGCTTCCACAGCTGTGAGATACCAGCATGCAGCTGTGTGCAGCTATAAAAGTCCGTACATTGGCCCAATATGTAGTCGGTGTGTCACCAGTATGCCAACTTTCCATCACCTAACGTACTGTTTCACAGTGAACCTATTATGACTCTGCCAGATTATTTGTATTTTATATAATTTTCTTTTTATCAATTGACCCAATGTACATCCATATACTGGCGTCCACAGTCATCCTCGGCCATGTGGCCAGTGCAAGATCTCTCCACCATCTGGTATGAAGCGCAGTAATTATCGAATTGCTCTTTATTCTATTGGAGATATTTGTTCTTAGATGTAATACAAACCATCGACCATTAGTAGGCGCATGCGACGGTGAAGCTGAGATGGCCATTGAAATTTCTAATAAGGTAATCATAGTTTCTTGCCGGTGAGGGATAAATCCCACCCACCTGACAGGTAGAGCAGTGTACACTTGTACACTAAGTCTGACATTTGGCTTTGGTCAGGTTTGAAAGGCAGCTGTTGAGGTCCTTACATTGGCTACCAGTGAATAAAGCCGGCTGTTTCCCAGAGATTTCTTATGAGGTTGTGGCCTCCATGGTAATCCATAGGTGAAAGCGAGACTGATGCCCTGCCTTCCGGTAGTGGTTTTCAGATGGGGGTTCTTTGGTCATCTCTAGTGTGGGCAACCCTACACTTCTTTCAACCATCTCCCCCGGTTGTATGTGCTGTAGACGACCTTCTTAAGGATTTGGACCCAAGTAAGATGTGGCCTTTGTCTTTCGAGATACTTCTGTAGGCATTAACCTCTGCTAGAGCCCAGAAGTCTTCTGTTGCTTGCTATTCTTTGCTTTCCCATGTGGAGGTGGATCCTAGTGAAGTGAGTGATCCTCCTGATGAATGCCCTGCCTCTGTGAAGGTGTAGTCAACTGATAAGAAACCTTCGACTACTGTGAAGCAGGACAAGAAGGAAGCTAAGTGACCTCTTCTCCTGCTATGCCTTTTATTACTGCTCTGAACGTTTTGTATCCTGTCTCAAGGAAGGCAAAGAAGAGACCGTCTCCAAAGCACGGGATGATTGGTCAATCGAAGTCTTGTGACACTTTGGATGATTCTCCTGCTTGGTTTCATGGGAGGAGTAATGTTGCAACGAACACCAACCCTTGGGAAGTTATTCTAGTGCAGGGTTCTGGCACTCGCATACAAGGTTCCAGAGGTGGGAATAGTGTGAAACTGATCCCAAGCATTACTAGTTAGGACTCTTGTCCCTCTCATGCCTTGGAACACTCCCGAGTCGCTTCGTTGGCCAAACGTCTGTCAAAGAGTAGGATCTACAAGAATGGAGGAGATTTCCAACAGCTCTTCCATTTCTTCTGAACTACCAAACTCGTCTGTGCACCATCAAATCCCGAAGGAAAAACCGAGGTCTTTTCGTCCCTTTTTTCATTATCTGTGTGAGGCACAAACACAATGAGCACGATCGTTATGTGTGCCCAATCACTGCATGTCAATCCCCCTGATGTAGGTCTCCATGAGTACAATCCCCACGGTCATCTTGGTCTCGTTTCCCATGAGCTAAGTGATCAAACATTTATTCCTCTACTTTTCCTAGCGATATCAAGTGTCATGCATCTATATCTTCCTCTCCCTCTTGTGCACCGGGTCTCGCTCCCTACAAAACAAGAAGTCTTGGTCTTTTAGGTCTCATTCTGAGTGACAATCTAGATGCCCTCAATCATAAAGGGAGTCTTGAAAGTGACACTCCTCAAGATCACATTTTTGCAGAACACATTTCCAATATCCACGATCAGCCTTGCCCTTGTAAGGTGCTAAACAAACATAAGCCCTAAAGACAGGAGCATGATCAGACGACAGGTCTTCCCATTTTCGTTCTCTATATTCACAGAAACACAGAGGGATAACAATGTGTTCTGCCTCACCCAATACTGCTAAAGAGTTATTGCGTCCTTTGACAGGCCAGACAGTAATACATTTCAGCCCTCTCTCTGATAACGGCTAATTTTGTCTTTGCCTACATACACCTGAACAGTCTGGCTTATTCTTATCACATTTTCCTCTGTCCTCATACCCTTGACAACACTGGGATGACCAAACAATTTCACTTCACTCAAGGGATTAACTACTTCATTGTAAATGCAAAATGGCTAGTTTCCTCTTGGTAAGGGTAGAAAAAATCTTTATCTATGGTAAGCAGCTCTTGTAGGAGAAGGCCACCCAAAAATCAAACCATCGTTCTCTGGTCTTCTGTAGTGCTATAGCCTCCATACTATGGCCTTCCACTATCTTGGATTAGATTTCTCTTGCTTGGGGCTACACCAGGGCCTTCTGTTTTATCTGATTCTCTTCCTCTTGTTTTTTTTTTCTTGGGGGTTTTTATAATATATATGTGAAGGATTTAATTTAATGTTACTGTTTTTTCAAGTAATTTATTTTCATTGTTTATTCTTCTTTGGTAGTTTATTTATTACATTGTTTCCTTTCCTCACTTGGCTATTTTTCCCTGTTGGAGCCCTTGGGCTCTTAGCATCTTGCTTTTCCAATGAGGGTTATAGCCTACCTTGTAATAATAATAATAATAATAATAATAGTAGTAGTAGTAGTATTACTATTAATAATAATAATAATAATAATAGTAGTAGTAGTAGTAGTATTACTAGTAATAATAATAATAATAATGATAATAATAATAATAATAAATAATAATAGATAAATAATAATAATAATAATAATAATAATAATAATAATAATAATAATCAGTTATGATCCCACGTGCTCAATCTTCCCGCAGTCGGTCTTCTTTTGTTTCTTCCATTAAGTCTCAGTCAAGTAAAGATCGTTCTTCTTCAGAGCTTGCTTCTAGCCTTCGGACCCCATATTATTATTATTATTACTATTATTATTATTATTATTATTATTATTACTTGCTAAGCTACAACCCTAGTTGGGAAAGCAGGATGATATAAGCCCAGGGGCCTCAACAGGGAAAATAGCCCAGTGAAGAAAGGATGCATGGAAAAAATATTTTAAGAACAGTAACATTAAAATAAATAATGTCCAGTCTTTTAAAGCTTTGGGAGAGAAAAACCCTTGTTTCTACAAATTGTCTTTGGAAATGTATTCTCCAAACTTTTCTGTTTCCGGCAAGAATTATTCAAAATCTCGAACAAAGAAATCTTCCTGAAACGCATGTTTGGCTTCTTGCAGGGCCATTTCATGACTTGTTCTCACTGCCTCTGACTCCTTTTTCGATACCAGAGATGATAGTCTAACCACCATCCTCTTTCTAATAAGAATAAGACTGGGAACCAGTCTAAACAAGACCACATAATCTTTCCTTCAAATGTTGACAAATATACCCTTCGAGCTTCTTCCCAATGTGACTCATTGACTACTACAAGTCAGGGATCAGCATCCTCTTCTCAAACTGATGATTACCGGTCTTGTTCAATACTAGGCGTTTAACAGTCCTACACTAAACCTTCTGTCATAGAACCCTCCTCCAGGAGTAGGAATGTTCAGATTTATGTGATTTGACTACTGATCAGGGTCCTCTTCGTGCAGAAATAGACAACCTGGAGACATAATCGACTTTTTTGAAGATCCTGGCGCCCATTACAGAATTGGATGAGCTGGAAGAATATTTCTCAAAACCCATAGAGGTGGGTTTTACCTCTATTAATCTATGATACAGTGCTCTCCGAGATTCAAGCCCTAAACTAAAACTACCTCGGACCCGACTCGCTCAGGTGGCATTAAGCAAGATAGATATATAAATAAAACCCACCCTCTCCAATTGATGACTCGACTGAAAAATTGACAAAAGGGGTGTGAAGGGACTTAAATCTTGGCTTCTTAATCCATGCTATGGAACCGGTATCGATGACGAGTCTAGTGGTTACCTCGTGGATTGTCCATTGGTTAGAAGTGGTTGCCCATTTTGTCATGTCCGACATTCCCTCCGATGTTGTGAAAAAGAAGTTCATGGATCTCATCCTCTCAGGTGCTAAAGTGCTCATGTTTTCAGTTAGCTAGTCCGGCATTCAGAGGTGAACTGGGTCCTTAAGAAGAGAGATACGGTCGCTGGCTGCTTTTCCTGTCACATGGGACATAAGGATGCCCTTTCTTAATGAAACTCTTATATGCTGTTCCCACAACAGATGGCAATAGGTAAAAGGAAGGTGAGCTAAGACACCATCATCCAACGCACTGTGGATTTTACAGGCCAAGGTCCCTCTAAGTCTGCTACACCCAAAGCTTCTTCACCTTCTTGCTCAGGTGGCATTAAGCAAGATAGATATATAAATAACACCCACCCTCTCCAATTGATGACTCGACTGAAAAATTGA
Source organism: Palaemon carinicauda (assembly GCF_036898095.1). NCBI lineage: Eukaryota > Metazoa > Arthropoda > Malacostraca > Decapoda > Palaemonidae > Palaemon > Palaemon carinicauda. The sequence goes on from NC_090750.1 coordinate 98,960,674, forward strand.
CAAAAGGGGTGTGAAGGGACTTAAATCTTGGCTTCTGAATCCATGCTATGGAACCAGTATCAATGGCTAGTCTAGTGGTTACCTCGTGGATTGTCCATTGGTTAGAAGTGGTTGCCCATTTTGTCATGTCCGACCTTCCCTCTGATGTTGTGAAAAAGAAGTTCATGGATCCCATCCTCTCAGGTGCTAAAATGCTCATGTTTTCAGTGAGCTAGTCGGCCAATCAGTGGGTGAACTGGGTCCTTAAGAAGAGAGATACGTTTGCTGGCTGCTTTTCCTGTCACATGGGACATAAGGATGCCCTTTCTTAATGAAACTCTTGTATGCTGTTCCCACAACAGACGGCAATAAGTAAAAGGAAGGTGAGCCAAGACACCATCATCCAATGCACTGTGGATTTTACAGGCCAAGATCCCTCTAAGTCTGCTACACCCGAAGCTTCTTCATGTGTCCAAAAACCAGCATTAAAGAAACAACTACCCACGCCGAAGTACAAACCCATTCAAATCGTTCCACTTATCAACCTTGTTTTGTCGGAGCCAAGAAAGGAAGTAAAAGAAGAAAGGAGGAAGGGAACACTGAGATTCATGATCTCTCCTCCAGTTACCTGTTAAACCATTGGGCAATTTACTATTGTCAGGAAGCAGATAAGCTGCTGGTGGAGGACCTTCGTACAGGAGATTACCTACCTTTCATTAGCTATCTCCCTCTACTTTCTCGAGTTTGGATGGTGTTTCAGACATACTTTCCAGAATCACCAACCTCTAGAGGTTGTTAATAAATACACATACTTGGAAGAGACAGTTAATGTTTCCTCAGGATATGAGACCGAAATGGAAAAAAGGATGAGCATGGAATGGAGAGCTTTTGGTAAGTATAATGAAATCAGGAAAAGTGAATTGCCACTCTCTCTAAAACAAAAAGTAACTAATCTGATAGTCTGACGAGTATTAACCTGTGCATCAGAAGCTCGAAGCCTTAGTAAAACCTTAGAACATAAGCTAGTTTCAATTCAAAGAGGTATGGAAAGAGTACTGATGGGATTAACAGTAAGAGACAGAAAAAGGATGCGAGAGCAGACTAAAGTAGAGGATATTCTAACATCAAGTTAGAAGAAATGGACGTGGCAGGACAAATAAAGATAATGACAATTAATAGATGGATAAACAGAATAAGAGGATTGGTTATAGAGATTGCAAACGATGCAAGGGAAGGAAGAGAAGACGAATGTATTAACAAACAAAGAAAGCTTGCTGATATAAACTTCCATAGAAAGACCATAAACAGACGAGAATGAAAGGACATGTTCAAGACCTTTTCCTGCAGTTGACTAGCAATGGCTGATGGTGATTATTATTATTATTATAATATATATATATATATATATATATATATATATATATATATATATATATATATATATATATATATATATATATATATAAGTTTTTATTAAAAAACGAAGTTTTTTTTTGTTTTTTGCAACTTCATTATGTTACGGACCTTTAATTTTCATCCTACCCACTAAAGGGAAAATTTAAGCCATTTGTCAAATGTATGTTTAACGGTAAATGTGGGGCGATGATGGGCTATGACCTTACAAAATTATTCATGGGATTTGACTGTGATTTTCCTTCTGTTTCAAAATTTAGTTTTATGTAGTATACTGCACCTTTAAGTAGTGTTATTATCGCCCCATATTCTGATTGCATATTTAAATCAAAAGCCTTTCCAGTATGCCGAAACTCGTGTTATCTGCGAAGATGCTGTGTGACCCTGGAAGAAGGGACTCTGATATCCCGTGTACCTGGATTGTCAGTAGTACCAGCCCCTTCCTGAAGTGCCAATCAGAGTATCGGCTATACGGGTGGTCGTCCTCGTTAGCAACCCCTATTCATTTTTTTCCAATCGTTACTCTTAACCCTTTTAGAGATCACCTCCCAAACAGACTGTTAGTCACCCTCCAACAACATCGATCTTTTCCTTCACGTTCCCCCCTTCTTGCTCTCCTTCGTCTTCTTAAATACTTCCTTTATTCCTTACTCCTTTAGCATTGACAGAAGATGGGACATTGCTCTGTTTTCCTTCCCCTTGCTTCACCCGGCCTACCCCACAAATGCTAGTGAAACCCCCTCTAAGACCCAGGTGGGTTTTTGGGGATAAGAGAGGATCGTGGGAGAGGGTTGGGGGCTTCATTACCCACGGCCACCGTAATCCCACTCTCGCCGTTTTCTTATTTTGCAGACTTGAAAATCCATAAAGCTCCTGAGGGCCCAGATGTCAGCCTTCCCACGCTAGGATACCCGAAGTGCTGTTGCTGCTCTTCCCGAAGAAGGAGGAAGAGGTGGAAGACCGGAGAGAGAGAGAGAGAGAGAGAGAGAGAGAGAGAGAGAGAGAGAGAGAGAGAGAGAGAGGTGGTTGGCCACGGGATTTTAAGAAGTAGAAGGAAAAGGCGTTGGTTAGGATGGTGGGAGAAGGTGAGAGAAGGGAGGCCTGAACGAAGAAAAAGCGCAGAGAAGATATAACGGAGAAACGGGAAAATCAAATTTAAGCCCAGTTTTGAAAAGCAAATAGAGTAAGGCATAACTGGCAATTATAGTTTTAAACTCCTGGGAAATGGCGAATGTTATTAAAGTTGCGAAAATCTCAGCCACTTATGAGACATGTAATATGAAGGTTGAAGATTTAGATATAATCAATAATCCATGACATTTTCGTTGATTATGAAGCTTGTATCAAATATCCCTGTATAGCTATCATAAAAGTTTTGGTTATTTTACAGTCTACCATAAAACTTCATCTCATTATAACTTCCATGAAATTTATAGTTAACTAATACAAAAACATTGGATATTTTATTTTAACCTGTTTTAAAAAGAGTTTTGAATTAAACTTACACTAAAATTCTAGAGTTCGTAAAAGCTTTCATGAAAGTTTTAATTATGATGCAACCTTTATACTATAATTCAGCTTCAACAGCAAACAGGTATCAGTGAGATTTTCATAAAGTTTCAGTTATAAGTTTTCATGGAACTTTAATATCATGGAATTTTAGAAGCATGCAAAATCAAGATTACATCCAAGTTTTAATCATGATCAAGGTTACATAAAGATTTGTTGATGCAGTTTTTAGGAAAGTTTCATAAGTGAAACGTTGTTGTTTAGCACCAGTCATAAAAGGCTAATCTATGATAAAGTTTTCTTGAAAGTTTCTGTTATTTTGTGATATTCATAAACCTTTTGGATCACACAGCAGCTGTCCAGTACGATGCTTACCTATTATTTTCTTTTAAACTGCAGCTATTGTATATATGTTGGTTATAACTAAATTAAACTTCCGTTGTATTTTCTGTGAGGATGTTATTACAATGCAGTGCCCATAGAATATTCATTTATGATAAGTATATTAAAAGAAAAGTTTCTGTCTCTGTCATATTAAACATTCCGTATGATAATCTTTCTTTTTATTCATGAAGGTCTGACGCTCCGGTAAGAAAGAATTATGGCTTAAGTTATCTTGTTCACTTATGGAATTGCCAAATAATTCAATTCTTGCGGGAGCAAAAGAAGTCATATTGATTTTATTGTTATCAAAGATGAATTTAAATTCCCTAACAAAATTTGTTTAGTGTAAAGTTCTCCCTTTCTGTTTTTTTTTTTTTTTTTTTTTTTTTTTTTTTTTTTTTTTTTTTTTTTTTGAGTTACAGATGCTCTGGTAGGTAAACCCTCCCTCTGTCGTTGCTCTTAAATATTTTGACGGCTTTATAGATCATGCTATGTATTATAACTAACTGCATTAACGGTTATGTAAACACTTTTATAGGAGATATTTCCGTTGACTGGAAAGACAGTCTAGGTCACAAAATTGTATCTGTTAAACAGAATGTTCTCTTAGTCTATTGGAGTCACCAGTTATTGTCAAAACTTTTAAAGATGGAGAGCAACTTAAGTTGATATGCTCACAAATTATTTATGTGTACGAACGTCTGCAGAATTGTGTAGCAAATTCACTCATATTTTATCTTTGGATTTTATACCCTTATCACACTCACCCCTCTAGAGGCCTTTAGGCCGAGATGCAAGCATTCCGTTATGGATGCCTTCTACCCCCACCCCCCTTTCCAGTTTCTTAATTACGAGCAACAGAATAGTATTATCAAATATCCATTTCCGAGCACGTGACATCATTCCCAAAATCAGAATGGCTTGAGATTTTTCTGTTATCCGTCTCCAATTATCCACATAAAAGCACAGCCTGGTTAATGATTCAAATTTAAGTTTTAGACTTCAACACAGAAGTTTTAAAGATAATCAACTATAATTAACTTTAAAGAGGCTTTACTGCTGTCTCAGACACATAATATGCTGTGGATGAATATTGGTTTGCGTTTTATGGTTTTCCTGTTACCCAGATTGCAGATCCCGGGCTATTTTTCTTGACAATGGTGCCCATTTAATGCTGAATTTACTGGTTGGTGGTATACCGGGATCAATTATTGAGCCTTAGAAACGTTAGTCCATACGAGCACCAATCAGCTCACAGCTCAGTTTGCGAATATCTGGGACTACGTTCGATTCCACACTATCATATTCAAAGTCCACCCAGTAGTAAATGGGCTCCCGAAAAACGACTTAGGCTACTAGCGTAAGTCTTATGACTTGCTGACATCCAGAAGGCTGGAATTATATTGGTGATACCGCCTTTTATTAGGAAAAGGGTTTATATATATATATATATATATATATATATATATATATATATATATATATATATATATACCTATAGGCAATATATATATATATATATATATATATATATATATATATATATATATATATATATATATATGTATGTAAATATATGTATATGTATACATATATATGCATATATATATATATATATATATATATATATACATATATATATATATATATATATATATATATATATGTGTGTGTGTGTGTGTGTGTGTGTGTGTGTATGTGTATGTGTATGTGTGTTTGAGTGTGGTAACTAGCACAATATCGTGTTTTAATAGAAATAAATTTCTGCTGCAAATTACGATTGAACTTAAGTGTCTTCAAATGAAAGGCGTGAACGCTGTCAATCAAGCTACTTGGGTCTCTATATTGGATTCCGACTTACTCAGTAAGGCAACCTTCTTTCATGCCAGCGAGTTTTGCCCAACTTTCCGACCCAATTGATCGAATGTAATTCGAATTGCCCGTAATGATTCGATGTTTGACGATATCTATCACAATCTTTCACTTAGAAATAAAATTGACGGTGTGCGAGGCAGTGTCTTACAAGGTAGAACATGAAATGCAGTTAGCACTTAGCTTCCAGCATCTTTTAAAGTTTCTGTTGGTATGATTTATAATGGCTGTTGTTGTTCTGTTTGTAGATACGTACTTAATAATGTATAAGTCACCTTTTTTATGTATATTCCTCGTTTTTAAACGTCTTACATTTTCTTACGATTAAAAAAAAAAAAAAAAAAAAAAAAAAAAAAACAGTGGAAGTTGTAGTCCAAAACTTGTGTACTTAAGGAAGTTTGCAAAGTTTCTCCTATGGAAATGATAAAGAATAACATTAAACGAACTTCGATGAAACTGTTACCCAACTTTTAATCTATAATCAGTGGAATTGTGGGTTCCTATTATTTTTCTCTTTTTTTATTGACCATGTCCCCTTTATTATTATTATTATTATTATTATTATTATTAATGTTTTTACTAATATTGTTGATTTTTTTCTTTGGGTGGACCTTTAGTCTTAATAATTGTGATTAGATTACAATCTCTCCCAAAGACCCCGAATACCTCACAGCTGTAAGTGGCTAAATCATCCCCTTCACCTCTCCTCCAATCTCTAAAAAGTAGAAATAAAGAAAATTCCATCTCGGTTGTGATCAACGTATATAGTCATAGAATGAAGGATTATGAATATATGGCATACATTACAGTAGGATAATCTTACACTCTGGATGTATGATGCTGAGAGAAAGCGAAAAATAATAGAGGCAACTCTCAAAAATACTTAGACATAACTGGATTTCGGCCGATTTTCGGGCCGCAAATTTTTCCGAAATTTTTTTCGAAAATTTCGGCTGATTTTCTGCCCGAAAATTTTTTTGAAAATTTTTTCGAAAATTTCGGCCGATTTTCGGGCCGAAACAAATTTGAGTTACTTCTAAATGGTGATATTGGAGACCTTTTGCTCTCTATTTCCTCACCTATGTATTAAATACCTTTGAACTCGAATCTTTGAACTCAAATCTTATATCTTACAGTTGGACGATTTCATAGAAGACTTAAAAGAGACCTCGACCTGTGATCCGCACTATGAGAGTCTTTGATTGACGTATTTCTAGCCTGTTCGAGTGTGATTTATAAGGGCTACTGTCTAAGCATTAGTATTTATGATAATATGCCTACCTGGATTTTTTTATGTTGATGAATTTGATGTAAGGTGTCAATTGGACGTCATTCACACTTCCATTAACTGCTTCATTTTAAGCCTCCGATCTTAAGCCCAAACGAATAACTGATGACTGATGTTTCATCAATTTCATTAGGAATTCTACCTATGAGTTATATCTGAGGATGGTGGGTGGCAATTTGCAGCTCCAAGTGATTCAGGAAAATTTGGTTATTCATCATTGAATGGTTTATGTTCCGTTCGTGCTGGATGTGTTTCATTCAGAATGAATGGCCCTGTCACGGGCTGAATAATCCGTGCTTCCTGGCATCGTATAAAAATAGTTTCACATTCATTCATTTTTATAGATGTTTGATTGACTAATAATACTGAGAACTAGTATGACAGTGAGTGAATTAATAGTGGGAAAAAATATGTTAAAACTTGTGGGTATTTGATCGAAGGATTGAAATGTGTGAAAAGTGAGTACACAAACTCTAGGTCGCTTTTAAAGGAAGGAGAATGAGCAGTATGAGATAAAATCGGGCAAAGATAACACTAATAAAATTTGGTTCATGACTGGAAGATTGACATCTGGGATAAGAAATGATTCCCATATTCTTTATCTCTGTCTATCATTTAAAGAGGTGATACGTATGGTATTCAATTGCTCTTAATTCATCAGAAGTTTGAATAGTCCTGGCTGAATATAATTTGTTTTTTCAGTTTGAAAAAAAAAATGACAGTGGTAGAATTAATATACCCTTTGTGACAGCGTTATAACCATTTTTGGAGCTATTTCTTTTTCTTATCGAAACATCTTTATCAAAATATCATTATAAAACAATATCTATTTTCAACTTTATTGTATGGTGGGAAGGGTGTAGAAGAGAGCGAAGGTTCCGCCATACATTGACAGGTTTGAAAAGAAAATTGGGGTGTAGTTTGGCATAAAAAAGACACTACTGATTAAAATACTTTATTTAAAGAGGCTCTCTCTCTCTCTCCTCTCTCTCTCTCTCTCCTCTCTCTCTCTCTCTCTCTCTCTCTCTCTCTCTCTCTCTCTCTCTCTCTCTATATATATATATATATATATATATGTATATATATGTACATATATGTATATATATACCAGTATATGTATATGTATATATATATATATACACATACATACACCCATATATGCACACAAACGCACGCACACACACACACACATATATATATATATATATATATACATAGACATACACACAACATACACTCATATATATATATATATATATATATATATACCTATATATATATATAGTGTGTGGTGTGTGGTTGTGTGTATATGTCCATGTATATATATATATATATATATATATATTAATATATATATATGTATATATATGTATGTATATATATACATAAAACATATACACACAACCACACAAACACTATATATATATATATAAATATAATATATATATATATATATATATATATATATATATATATATATGTATATATATATGTGTGTGTGTGTGTGTGTGTGTGTGTGTGTAAAGTAACAAAGTTATGGATTGAAATTATTATTAGTTTATCATAAGTTTAGTTATTTTTATATCAATTCATGTGATTTTAGGTTGAAAAATAATGAAGTTAGAATTCATATCAAATCTCTGTAATTCTGGTAATTCAGATTTCCTACAAAACACCAAGCACCCTACTTTTGAAAAGGAAACTTTTTCGGAAAATTTCATGAAATAGATGGACTATTACACGTTCAATTCCACTCATCATTTTACATTAGCGTCGAGAAATGTAAAAGGTAATTTTGTTTGTCCTTGAACAATAGAGGTTTTTGGGAGAGGGTGTGAAAGGGAACTTTGCTTTTGCTTTGGAAAAATCGATAATAATCTCGGTCTCTGGAAGTCATTTTCTTCCTTTTTTTGTGGGGGGGGGGGGTTGCTAAATTATTGATTTATTAGGATGGGGATAAGTCAATTTTCATGTGTGATTTTTTAAAATTATCACTATTGATCATACGAGGATAAGGAAATCCCTCGCTGGTGCATTGATGTGTGTGTGTGTGTGTTTTGAGAGAGAGAGAGAGAGGAGAGAGAGAGAGAGAGTTTGCCTTCAGCGTATGACACGCATGTATGTATGTATGTATGTAAATGTTATTTATGTATTAAATTTGTATAAATATAAATGCGTAATAAATAAGCGAATAATAATGAAATTAGTCCCAATTGGGTGTACCGTAGATAAGAGAATATCCCATTATTAAGTTAGTGAGAGGAGAGAGAGAGGAGAGAGAGAGAGAGAGAGAGAGAGAGAAGAGAGAGGAGAGTGAGAGAGAGAGATGGTGTTCATCAGTGTCACGTATGTGTATGTATCTATGTTCGTTTCATTTTAAGGTGTCTCATATTTTAAATTGCATCTTCATGATTTACTTAGAATTTCTCTAGATGATTTTCATTTTCATGTTTTGTAGTAAACAAGCAAATCTTGATGAAAACAATTACAATAATTAAAATGGTCAATACTTCGATGTTACTTTCTCGTGAAATGATTAATAATGTGCACATCCGTAGGCTAACAGACAAATTCTTTGGGAAATATCTATATTTTAGCCGAGCTTTTTATGAAAGACTACTTCAAGTCCTCAGATGAGAGGCATTATACAAAGAGTTCAAAATAGAAATGAAGAATGGAGAGGGAATTTGATGAGAATCAAAGAAAAGAGCATGAGAGTGAAATATCTTGGAGGGATCTTGAGGTTCCTGGAAGAAGGTGGCAGGACATCAGAGTGAGAATCAATATCACCTGATCTTAAGAGATTATCTCTGTGTTCAAGAAGCAACTGATTACAGCTCCCCGAAAAGTAAAGGGGGAGGATTTCTCTCTCTCTCTCTCTCTCTCTCTCTCTCTCTCTCTCTCTCTCTCTCTCTCTACACACACCACACATGCAAACTGTTCTTACATAAAATTTTCATTTACTTTTTTCACACCGAAAACTCATCCCCCCCCCCCCTCTCTCTCTCTCTCTCTCTCTCTCTCTCTCTCTCTCTCTCTCTCTCTCTCTCTCTCTCTCTGTCGTTTTCTTTCGATCGTTTGCTTTCTGACTGGCTCTGTAAACTTTTTTCCGTGCTATTTTAACTAGAATATAGTTAAAGGGGCTAAAACATTAAGAAAATTTGATTCCAATGTTTAATCTGGCAGGTTATCGGCTAATGTGTAAGTTCGTGATATGTTAGATGTTGAAATGTCCTGCTGTTGTATAAAAGGAAGAATGATCTTAACACGCACATAATATTCGATAATTTTCAATTTGATTTTAGTTAGAGCTATTTCTTTCAAGAACTCTCAGAACACAAAATAGTTCATATGATTTTGCATATACAATCCATGCGTGGTTTTTTTCTCTATACAGAGGCCCTATTAGTTTAATTTCCTTTTTTTTTATTTTAAAGATTTACTTGATGGAAAAAATATTTGAAAACCAGTATGAATTTCATACTTTCCATAAAAATTAGAATTTGTCCCTGAATGTCGAGTAAGGCAGTCTCATGAAAGTTTATCCTTAAGATATGTTGGCTGTTCGATATATTCAAAAGCTTTTTAAGAATATATATGTATATATATGTATATATATATATATATATATATATATATATATATATATATTTATATATATATTTATATATATATATATATATATGCATAGGTATATAATAATTATATATACATATATATATATACAGTATATATATATATATATATATATATATATATATATATATATATATATATATATATTGAAAATGTAACATACGCAAAGGAAATTGATGTCGTTAAGAGATGGGATTGCCATTATTCGAATATATATCTTTTGTCAACATATAAGATAAAAAAATTATGGACTAATTGTAAGCGTTATCTTGATAACCTCCCGTACCTTATTTCATTGTTATTAGCACGTGTCAGTATATCTTTTATCGCTTAATAAATAATTTTAAGTTATCCTTTTTGATTCCTTTCAATCGAATGTTGTCGAGTGATAATTATGATCAAAACCTCTTCTCCCATACACTCACTCACTCCCATCAACTCTTTAGGAAAACTGCTATAGATTCCATCAGTGGTCGGTTGCATTTTACAAAGCAAGAAAATTGCCCGATATTTTCGAAAAAATTTTCGGAAAAATTTTCAGCCCGAAAATCGGCCGAAATCTTCGAAAAATTTTTCGGCCCAAAAATCGGCCGAAATTTTCGCAAAAATTTTCGGCTCGGATTTCGAAAAATTTTTTAGCCCGAATATCGGACGAAATTTTTCGGGGAAAAAAATCGGCCGAAATTTTCGCAACAATTTTTGGCTCGGATTTCGAAAAAAATTTCGGGCCGAAAATCGGCCGAAATTTTCTCAAAAATTTTTGGCTCGGATTTCGAAAAAATTTTCGGGCCGAAATCAATAATCCAGACTTTTGAAGAGCAATACGAGTGGAGAGTTTAGTAGAAAGGACCATTGGAGCGTAACAATTGAGAGAGAGAGAGCTTTCATGAAATTTTGTTCGTGACGGGAAACTTGACATATCTTTAACATTACCTAATAGTCGATGTTTCCCAAAAGTAGCCTCAAACATGTCACCATTTCGATATAGGCAGGTTGGCCTGTGCACAAGACACCCGTTGAGATACTACCGCTAGAGAATTATGGGGTCCTTTGACTGGCCAGATAGTACTACATTGGACCATTCTCTCTGGTTTCGGTTCATTTTCCTTTTGTCTACACATGCGCCGAATAATCTGGCCTATTATTTACACGTCCTCCTCTGTCCTCATACACATGACAACACTGAGATTATTAAACAATTCTCTGCTCAAGGACTTAACTACTGAAATGTAATTGTTCAGTGACTACTTACCTCTTGGTAAGGGTAGAAGAGACCCTTTAGCCATGGTAAGCAGCTCTTCTAGGAGAAGGACAATCCAAAATCATATAACCTTCTTCTCTAGTCTTGGGTAGTGCCATAGCCTCTGCACCATGGTCTTAGGTTAGAGTTCTCTTGCTTGAGGGTACACTGAGGCACACTATTCTGTCTTATATCTCTTTTTTTGTTTTGATAAGTTTCTTATAGTTTATATAGGAAATATTTATTTTAATGTTGTTACTGTTTTTAAGATATTTTATTTCTCCTTGTTACCTTTCCTCACTGGCTATTTTCCCTGTTGGAGCACCTGGGCTTATAGCATCCTGCTTTTGCAACTAGGATGGTAGCTTAGCAAATAAAACAAAAAGATAATAATAATAATAATAATAATAATAATAATAATAATGTGCCGTTTGGCTAGCTTTGTTTTGAAATTTTATGTTTTAGTGCTGAATTAATTGTAAGAAAAATATATTTGAATGGGTTTTTAATTCACTATCAAAATTTAAATTTTTGTAATGGATTTTTGTAAACATTTGAATTTTTTACTCTATTCTTAACGCCCACATTTTGAATCAAATGCCAGGAAAATTTAGCATATGAATCGAAACAAAGCGAAGTTTTGCACTGCGCTTGAGCATTAGTATTCATTGGTATAGGATGGCGTTATGCAGTGCGCCGAACAATGATTACACCCTGGCCAAAGTCGTTTTGGGAGGAAGGATCAAAGTGGAAAGAACAAGTTGGAAATGTCTGTGCGTGGTATTGATGAGATGGGCGGAGAGGTAACGTTTGGACGGGCGGTGGGGCACTGGTAGGGAGGGGAGGTTGGGTTTAAAGCTGATATCATTAATGAGTCTCCGAAAGGTGATATATATTCATTTAGGCCCATTACATTGACCAGAGGATTAGACAGGGAACGCGATAAACAGCATTTTGTTTTTTTATGCCGCAGCCATTATGCAAATATTCAAATCGTTACGTTAAATGGAAGGGAAATATTCATCAGTTTGCTACGCCTTTATTCGTGGCCAGTTATCTTCGTAGAAGTAATTGAACGTTATGTTTGAATAAGCAGAAAAACAGTACGGGGTCTGTGACAGAAGGAAAGGACGAAAAAAAAAAAAATATACTCCTTCGCAAGAATTTGCATATAGGAGGACGTAGGTCCTAGTGCGATAACTGTCATTCACTTTGACAGGGATGTGAAAAATTACTCCCAGCTCAGAATAAATTTATATTTCTTGAAGGGCACAGGCAGATACGTTCGTAGAACACGGGACTTCTATCCGTTATCGTGCAAATCGGGAAAAGTAGAACATTAAAAAAAAAAAAAAAAAAAAAAAAAACGCTACATTTTACATGAATAGCTTATCCAATTACACCGCCCATCCCCCTCATTCTCCTCGCTTAATGGGAGTACCTTTCCAAAAGTTAAAAACACTAATTAACATTTAACGACTGAAAATTATCGCCTGTGACACGGGCAGTCACTGTCTGAGAACAGGCCAATTGAAATTGGCCCTGCATTGAATTATTTATGGAATCCTCGTTTGATTGAAACACTTCTAGAAAAAAAAACGGACAATGTAGCCTCTAGTATCTTATGAAATCATTCGTATATCTAGATAAAAGTACGGGTTATCTGGAGACCTGGACATTTTCCGTCTGGAAGATTCTCCTGCAGAATCCACCCTGCCCTCTTCTTTGAAAGTGTCGTTGGAGCATTGAAGTTTTAATAGTTTCTATATTTTTCTTTCCTATGTCAAGGTGTGCAAGCAGCATCCAAGACTTCATTAAAATTCCTGCCATCGGAGCTTCGCTGTGTTGTTTAATTAGCATGAATTGGCAAGTTGTAGAGGGTTGACAACCAAGTTTAGCGGGCGAGGGCGTACTGCTGGGGGTCATAGAAAGGCGCTTGCATGTGTCGAATAATACTAAGTTTCAGTGAGAGGGAATCTTCTTCTTCTTCTTACTTCCTTCTTCCTCTTGCTACTTATACCACTATTCCTCCTCTTCCCTCCTGGTCCTCAGTTTTCCATTCCTTTGATGAACGACGAAAGTCTATTAATTTCTATGTCACTACCTTAGAGATGACGGCACACTTTTTACTTGGTTTATTGGTTTTCTTGTACGCAAATATTTACTTGAATGAAATATGCAGTTCATTGTTTGATTTGGTAACAGTCTGAATTTGAGGCTACAGATTATTAAGGTCTATATTTAATGACATTTCACACTTAGTAGTAGTAGTAGTAGTAGTAGTAGTAGTAGTAGTAGTAGTAGTAGTAGCAGCAGCAGCAGCAGTAGTAGTAGTGCTACAAGCTCCTCGCCACTGATATCGTCCATGTTTCTCTCAGTTCCTAGGTTTTACACCCCTCACCATGGCTAAAACAAGTTGTCACTGAAATGGTCCGTGTTTCTCTTACTTCCCGGGGTCTGCACCCCTCATAAAAGGCTTCTAGAGGGCGATTTTCACTAGAAACGATGGAAACATTTCTATATATTCATTTGAAAATCATTAGTTTCTTCATAAGGACTTTAATCCAGATTTGTACCAAGGACACCGACCTGTGTCAGGGACTTCACCTGAGTCACTAGGTCACTGACAATGGAGCAAATCATTGCATAAACAAGTGAAGCATTGCATGAAAAATTAATCATTGCATAAGCAAACAAATCATTGCATAAACATGTGAAGCATTTCGTGAAAAGTGAATCATTGCATAAGCAAACAAATCATTGCCTAAACATGTGAAGCATTGCATGAAAAATTAATCATTGAATAAGCAAACAAATCATTGCATAAACATGTGAAGCATTGCATGAAAAATTAATCATTGAATAAGCAAACAAATCATTGCCTAAACATGTGAAGCATTGCATGAAAAATTAATCATTGAATAAGCAAACAAATCATTGCCTAAACATGTGAAGCATTGCATGAAAAATTAATCATTGAATAAGCAAACAAATCATTGCATAAACATGTGAAGCATTGCATGAAAAATTAATCATTGAATAAGCAAACAAATCATTGCCTAAACATGTGAAGCATTGCATGAAAAATTAATCATTGAATAAGCAAACAAATCATTGCCTAAACATGTGAAGCATTGCATGAAAAATTAATAATTGGATAAGCAAACAAATCATTACATAAACAAGTGAAGCATTGCATAAGAAAAAAATCATTGCATAAACAAGTGAAGCATTTCGTGAAAAATCAATCATTGCATAAGCAAACAAACCATTACATAAACAAGTGAAGCATTGCATGAAACATTAATCATTGCATAAGAAAAAAAATCATTGCATAAACAAGTGAAGCATTTCGTGAAAAATTAATCATTGCATAAGCAAACAAATCATTACATAAACAAGTGAAGCATTGCATGAAACATTAATCATTGCATAAGAAAAAAAATCATTGCATAAACAAGTGAAGCATTGCGTGAAAAATTAATCATTGCATAAACAAGTGAAGCATTTTGTGAAAAGTGAATCATTGCTTAAGCAAACAAATCATTGCAAAAACAAGTGAAGCATTGCATGAAAAATGAATCATTGCATAAGCAAACAAATCATTGCATAAACAAGTGAAGCATTGCATGAAAAATGAATCATTGCATAAGCAAACAAATCATTGCGTAAACATGTGAAGCATTTCGTGAAAAGTGAATCATTGCATAAGCAAACAAATCATTGCATAAACAAGTGAAGCATTGCATGAAAAATGAATCATTGCATAAGCAAACAAATCATTGCATAAACAAGTGAAGCATTGCATGAAAAATGAATCATTGCATAAGCAAACAAATCATTGCATAAACAAGTGAAGCATTGCATGAAAAATGAATCATTGCATAAGCAAACAAATCATTGCGTAAACAAGTGAAGCATTTCGTGAAAAGTGAATCATTGCATAAGCAAACAAATCATTGCATAAACAAGTGAAGCATTTCGTGAAAAGTGAATCATTGCATAAGCAAACAAATCATTGCAAAAACAAGTGAAGCATTGCATGAAAAATGAATCATTGCATAAGCAAACAAATCATTGCATAAACAAGTGAAGCATTGCATGAAAAGTGAATCATTGCATAAGCAAACAAATCATTGCATAAACAAGTGAAGCATTGCATGAAAAATGAATCATTGCATAAGCAAACAAATCATTGCATGAACAAGTGAAGCATTTCGTGAAAAGTGAATCATTGCATAAGCAAACAAATCATTGCATAAACAAGTGAAGCATTGCATGAAAAATGAATCATTGCATAAGCAAACAAATCATTGCGTAAACAAGTGAAGCATTTCGTGAAAAGTGAATCATTGCATAAGCAAACAAATCATTGCATAAACAAGTGAAGCATTGCGTGAAAAATGAAATCATTGCATAAGAAAAAAAATAATTGCATAAACAAGTGAATCATTGCATAAACATGTTCTCCGTGAATGCATGTCTTATTTTTTTAGAAATAAAGTACCTTTTATGATTACTCTCAACAGAAAGAGAGGATCCCTCCAGTCTCCGTCAATGCATATCTCATTTTTATTACATGATAATAATAATAATAATAATAATAATAATAATAATAATAATAATAATAATAATAATAATAATAAAATAATAATAAATTCATATTTTCAACACAAGTTATACATAATATATGTTTTCTTTCCTATAACAAAATTATTTCATAGCTAAGTATTACAATACACTGATTACTGTACATAAATTGTGTGAGTATCGTGGAAATATTTGAATACATAAGATTACTAAACATCGGATTCATCATCAGTTTAATGATGCTTTTCTTCATCCTTCTGGCCTTTAACACTAATTTGATATATATTTATGCGGACAAATATTTTGGTATTGATATGGGTATTCTTGTGTCCCCTCTTTTATCAGACATCAGTATATATGGGGTATTTTAAGGTTAGAATGATACCTTCAGTTTAGTCCTCCCAAATTATTTGGTATCGTTATGTTGATGATGCCATGAGTATTCCAGAAGAAGATTTCAATGATTTTTTTTTCTTTTTGGTATCATTAGTTCCTTAGTTCGATCCATAAAAGGTACTATAGAAAAAGACGGAAATAACCGTATATGACTTTTTGTCTGTTAGACAAACAGATAAATTAAGAATTTTTTTTATATACAAAACTAACCAATAAAAACATATATATATATATATATATATATATATATATATATACATGTATATATATATATGTATGTATATATATACACATATATATGTACAGTATATATATATATATACACATATATATTTATATACACATACTGTATAGGCTATATATATATATATATATATATATATATATACATACTGTATATATATATATATATATATATATATATATATATATATATAATATACACATATATATTTATATAAATGTATATAAATGTATATATATATATATATATATATATATATATATATATATATATATATATATATATATACAGTAATCCCTTGCCATTTTGCGTCTCAAATTTCGCGTCCTCAGTGCATCATGGATTTTGAAAAAAAATTCATAAAAAATTAGAAAAAAATGGTGTGAAAGTTACGCTGGCGCTAGCAAAAGACAGGGAGAGTAGAGTGGAACATCAGGTATCAACACGGAAATGGCGCGCAAGTCAAAATCCACCTCTCTTATTCGCTGGCCATCTCGGCTCCAGAATCTCGCAACCTGATTGGCTGAACCGCCGAGACGCTTTACCCAGCATCTCTCCCTGCCTTGCGTCCTGCGAAGGGAGACAACATTCATTGTTCTCTCTCTCTTCGCTTGTGTTGCTTAGTCTTAGTTGAACTTTTAGCTGTTTTCTTGTGCTTTTTAGTGTGAAATAGTGCTTGTGACGCCCTTGTAAATGGCTCCAAAACGTGCTCTACCCTCTACATCCTCAAGTGAACCCAAGAAGAAGAGAAAAATAATGAGGGTGAACGAGAAAGGGAAATTACTGGCATGCTTAAGCTGGCAGTAGCTATGCGTCTGTGGCCCACATTTATGGAGTGAATGAATCGACGGTTCGCTACATAAAAGATGAAATGGAAATCCGTAAAACTGCCTCAATAACATTCTCCAAGGACACTAAGTGCGTTGCGACTCCTCATAATAAGACGATTGTGCAAATGGAGAATGCGTTATCAATGTGGATATCACACTATCGGGAAAAGAAGGTTAGTCTCGATACCTATATGATTCGAACCAAAGCCAAAACCCTGTATGATAGCCTCGTTCCTGAAGGAAAATTGAACGAAGATGTTGAAGGTGATGATGATAACGAAGAATATGATCCTGCCCCATGAGAAAAACGTGGTTTTGTTGCCAGCAAGGTCTGATGCGAGAAATTCAAAAGGAGGTTTGGCCTTCGCAGCGTTCCTTTGTATGGGGAGGCCGGCTCGGCAGACCAAGAGGCAGCTCTTCGATACGTCGAGGACGATCTCCCGAAATTGATTAAAGAAGGTAGCTATCTCCCAGAGCAGGTGTTCAATATGGATGAGACTGGCATCTTATGGAAGGCGATGCTGTCCCAGACGTTCCTTTACAAGGATGAAGTAAAGAAGCCAGGGTTCAAGGCCCACAAAGATCGCGTCACCAAAGCCCTCACAGTCGACTGGTTCATGAACTGCTGTATCCCGCAGGGGAAGCTATACCTCGCAGATGGGCTGCCCTTTCAGGTCCTCCTTTTAATTGAGTGTGCAGGAGGACATGCAACGGATCTCCATTATGACGGGGTCCAAGTGAAGTTCCTGCTCCCCAACACCACTTCCCTCTTACAACCAATGGATCAGGGGTCATTCGGGCCTTCAAGGCCCTCTACACGAGGTCCACAACGGAGGGCCTCATCTCCTCCATGGACGAAGGCGACGAAGACTTCAGCCTCAAGAGATATTGGCGCAAATATAACATTGCAACGTGCCTGGTCAACATTCAGAAAGCTCCTAATGAGATGAAATAGCAAACACTGAATGCAAGTTGGAGAAAGTTGTGGCTAGACGTTGTTCATGACTATGAGGGATTTACACCAGACGAACTTCACCATTCCGCCGTAGATAAGGCTGTGAGGCTGGCACGGTTAGTAGCCAATGAAGGTTTCTCTGATATGATGACGGAAGACATCAAATCACTGAACGAGTGCCACACGGAGCCCCTAACCAACGAGGAGCTTGTCGAAATGACAAGATTAGCGAGTGAGGAAGAAGAAGAGGCAGCCATCGTCGGCGATGACGACGAAGCTGATAAACATGGCCTTACCTTGGACAACTTGCAAGAGCTCTGCAATATGGCATGGGCGACAATAATAGGGTCAGACCCATCGAATTTAGTAGCCGTATTGACGGTGTAATGGCGTTGTACAAGAGAATCTTTGCTCAGATGAAAAAAAAATTTCAACAACTTCCCATCACGATGTTCCTAGTGCGCCGAAAACCTTCTGCAGAAGCATCAGATACTCCTCCTGCTGCCTCTCCAGCTTCCCACCGAGCCACTATACCGCATCCTGCAGTTTCTCCAGCTCTATCGGAAGCTGTCGTTGACGATCCACTGCCTCTATCAACTGATGATAAGGCGTCACCTGAGGAGTAGTAAAGCTCTCATTAACCTGTGCAGTAAATCATCTTCATCTTCTTCACCTCCATCATACTGCACAGGTATTTCCTCGTCATTTATCAAGATCATTGTCATTGTTAGAGGTGAGTTACGTATCTTGTTATAGGAATAAAAGAGTTCTAAAAATATATCTACAGTATATACACACACTATTTATATCTACATATGCATGCACATGTACACTTACACTCTATTTATATTATTTATTTATTATTTATGTATAAATATGAATGTAAATACAGTATATGTAATGTATTAAATACTGTATTTATATTACAGTATTTATGCAGTACAGTACTTTATTTTATGTACAGTATATAATTTATGTTATTAATATTTATTTACATACTTTAATGTTCTAATGATAACATATGCATTTATAGGGTTAATATACACTTATTGTTATTATATATTCATGTACATGTACACAAAAAAGTACATACTAAAAAAATAGGGAGGGAACCTACTTCGCAGTTTTTCACCTATCGCGGTCAGTTCCGGTCCCCATTAATCGCAATATGTGAGGGATTACTGTATATGTATGTGTGTGTATACATACATATATATATATATATATATATATATATATATATATGTATTTATGTGTGTACAGTATATATATATATATATATATATATATATATATATATATATATATATATATATATACATACAGTATATATATATATATATATATATATATATATATATATACAGTATATATATATATATATATATATATATATATATATATATATATATATATATATATATATATATATATATACAGTATATACATATATATACACATATACACATATATATCATATATATATGTATATGTATATGTATATATATATAATATATATATATATATATATATATATATATATAAGGATGAAGAGGACAGCGAGAAGACTTCGGATCATCTTACATATTTATTCTACACACACCAGTGTTTCGGAAATCCATTCCCATCATCAGGGTTACATAAAACACGAAATTATGTTTACATTAGAAATTAATGATACATTTTTTGCTTAAAATTGCTCTAGTATAAAAAATTATCAAAAAATGGTTAAAAGAATAAAATAAACAAAACCTTAGTCGATATATAAAAACATGTGGCTAACTGAGGTCCTTTGCAATTATAAGTATAAAAACACTTCTGATTAAAATAGAATGTCCAAAAGAAAGATATACATATATATAAATGAATGGTCGAACTTGCTGTCAATAGATGTGGCTGAAAACTCTAAAATTATTTGAGAAAATTCTTGAAGAAAATGCTTTAACCACGAGAAGGAACAAAACAATATATATCAACAAGGGATGATAGTTGATGGTAGTTAGGCAATATGTAATGGTGTGGAGGTGCTTTGATTATTTAAGGAAGGAGACAGTTTCTTGATGTAATAAGATTCCAAGAGAAGGAGCGAAAGGCAATCGGATCTTTGGGAAAGAATTTCGAAATGGTTGTATTGGATATGAGTTTTACATGAGTTTGAGTGATTTCTTATTGAGGAAAATTCTTGGGATCTTAATATGGAACCAGTGCGATGACTGACACACCTAAGGGAATCGATGGGGACCTTCAGTAATCGTATAGTTTCCAAAATTATATTTTGGACAATTATACTTGTATCCGAAAGTTAGTTGGAATTTCAAAGAGAAAAAGATGTTTTCACAAGGAAAAATTGGGAAAAGGGGTAAGAGTTAAAGAATATTTTCACAAGTAAAAACGTTAAGAGAGTAAGAGCTTCACAGAGAAAAAATTACAAGAGAAAAAAAGAAATTATAAGACCCCCAAATCTAAAGCAAAGTATTTTCACAAGGGAAAAACGCCGGAGCAGAGTGAGAGTTTCGAAGAGAAAAAAAAAGTATTTTCACCAAAATAAAAAAAAAAACAAATGAGACTAAGAGTTTTAAAGAAAATAAAAAAGGTTTTTCCCGAGGGGGAAAAAAACTTAGAGCATGAGTGATCAAAGAGAAATAATTTATTTTTGCAAGGGGAAACGTAGAAAAAGAGTTAGAGATTCAGAGTAACTAAAAAGTAATCTCGGAAGGGAAAAAATAGGGAGCGAGAGTTTGAAATAAAAGATGATATTTTCACAAGGGAAAAAATAGTATGAGTGTTGCAAAGAGGAAAAATAGATCACAAAAGAAAAGGCAGAAAGAGAGTAAGAAATGCAAAAAAAAAAAAAAAAAAAAAAAATTCTCACAGGGGTAAAAGTAGAGAAAGTATAAGAATTGCTAAGAGAAAAAAAAAAGTATTTTAACAAGGAAAAAATCGGAAAGAGTAAGAGTTTGAAAGAGAAAAAAAGTATTTTCCTGGGGGAAAAGTATAGAGTAGGAGTTTTAAAGAGATAAAATGTATTTTCACAAGGGAAAATTAGTGAGAGAGTCATATCTTCAAAAAGAAAAAAAAACATTTTCACCAAAAGAAAGAAGTGTAGGACTTTCAAGTGAAAAAAGTGGGTATTATTACAATGGCAAAAGGATGGAGTAGATGTGTTAAAAAAAATGGAAAACGATTTTCAAAGCTAAAAAAAAAAAAAAAAATTTCACAAGGGGAAAAGTGAAAATAATTTCTCCTGATGGAAAGGAGAGTAGGAGATGATAAGAAAAATTTATTTTCACAAAGGAAATGCAGAAAAAAAAGTCACTTTCAAAGAGGAAAAAAGAGTTGGAGATTTAAATAAAAAAAAAATATTTTTTCACAAGGCTAAAAAGAAGTTGGAATTTCAAGGAGAAAACATTTTTTCACAAGGAAAAGGGGAGACGGTAAGAGTTTCAAAGAGAAAAAGAAAATATCTTTAAAAGCGGAAAAGGAGAGGTTCGAAATTTAAAGAGAAAAAAAGCTTTTTCAAAAGAGTAAAAGAAGAGTAAGAGAAGAGTAAGGGAAAAAAGAGAAGGTAGGACTTTCAAGGAAAAAAGTATTTTTACAAAGGAAAAAGAGGAGGGTAGGAGTTAGAAAATATTTCACAAGGAAAAAGCAGTCATAATTCCAAAGGTTAAAAGTATTTTCAGAAGGAAAATAGGAGATAGTAGTAATCGCAAGTAGAAAAGAATAATTCACCAGAGAAAAAGGAGAGGTTCAATTTTCCAAGAGGAAAAAAGAATTTTCACAAGGCAAAAACGAGAGTAAGAATTTCAAAGAGGAGAATAAGTTTTTCACAGGAAAGAAAATGCACAGTCATAGTTTCAAAGAGGCAAAAAGCATTTACATATGAACGAAGGAAGAGAGTAGAAGTTTCAAGGGAAAAACAAATTCACAAGAGGTAAATGAGACTTTCGAGTTTCAAAGAGAAAAAAAGGAGAGTAAGAGTTTCAAAGATATTTGTTTTTCAATGGGGAAAAAAGAATAGAAAGTCATATATCAAAAAGGTAAAAACATTTCCACAAAGAAAAAGTGAGAGAGTAGGTGTTTCAGGGCAAAAAAACTTTTCTCAGGAGAAAAAAGAGAGGTTTGAGTTTCAAAGAGAAAAAAGAAAATACATTTTCAAA